>NC_044913.1:62191502-62355345 GCF_001633185.2 Quercus lobata
AGAATGGCTTAAACTCTATGAAAAGATCTAATCTGTATAACCACAAAAAAAAAAAAAAAAAAAAAGGGTTTGGCGTTAGGGTAGGATAAATAAAACATGTTAGACATCAAACATTGCCTAATCTGAAGGTCAGCCAATTAATATAACAACCAACAAAATTATTTCCTTTTCCCCTCTTTGTGCAAATTCAATGGGTATATTTCAAATAAATTAGCTAAGCACAATAGCGAATATAAATAAAAATTTCAGTAGCAAGCCATAATCAAGACCCCAAACTTTTATGTGGAAAACTCTTCAATGAAAAGGGAAAAACCACAGGACCCAATTCAGTAAAATCTTCCACTATAGAAAATGGGTTTACAACAATATTCTCAAGAGCAAATGCTAGAGTCCAAGAAAAAAAAATTGAATCTTGAATTACAAAAAATTATTCATAATGCTAAGCATTGATGTGAAAACTAATAGTAACAAGAAGAAAAGATTTCTCCAACTGGCCAGCATTTGATAAAACATAGAGGAACTTCAAGCAACAACACCAATCAACATGAGGCTCCATTCGTTGGGAAAAATATACTGAAACTCCATCAAAGTCGGTAAAATGACCTTCCAATTTCGGCTTGAAAGTAGTTGGTTTTGTAGTTCTGAAATCTTCTTCTCTCTCATACACAGCAACTTTAGTTTTGCAAATTTTTCAACGAGGATAGCACAACTGTAAAGAGTAGATAAGTGTAGAATATTATTAGAAAATATGAAAACATAAGTGATAATTCAAATGAAATCCTTAAAATAAAAAACAAAAGACTTTCTGAATTTTCTGAGAAATATTTGATGTGCTAATAGAAATTCAACCATCATGGAAGAACCACAATAAAATAGAGCTAAAAGTAGAAGATACACAGAAGCTATGCAGTAAGATACGTTAAATATGAATTAATGGTTTGTCACAAAACTCTTTGGACATCATTAACCAAAGAATATGATAATATATATACAGCCAAAATAAATTAAAAAGGAAAAAAGGAAAAAAAAAAAAAGAAAAAAAAAAAAAAAAAAAAAAAAAACAAGCAGAGAGGAGAACAAATCATGAACAATTAGTCAACTTCAAAGCAAATCACTAAACAGATTTTTAAATGATTTTGACCTATGTATTACATAGGATGTATCAAAGGTTTATCTCAATTACTAGAATATGGGCAATCTTAGACCCTTTTGGGCTAAACTACATGACCTCTGATTGGGACAATCAAAGATCACTGGTATTTGTAATTTAGTGACGCGATGAGCCACTTCACCTTAAGCAGATACTAGAATCAGTAGCTTTTAACCCTTGTTTAAACCATTTTAGGGATCCCATCAACCAATGTTAATTTGAAAATGTAAATTTTATATTGGCATTTATCAACATGCCTACATTTGCGTATTAGCTTTCTGCCAGAGGAATGCTGTTTACTGTCAATAGTCCAATATTATTACAAGTCCCATTTAAGAGAGCTCTCCTAATTGATACATTTAGTTGGGTTAAGACTCTTTCTGTGCTTCTCAGTTTTAGTTGTATGGATAATTAGTCACTGACATCTTTATAGAAATTGCAGGTGGAAAAGATTGATGGCTCCCTTGAGTTTCTTATCCTTGGTAAAGATGAATTGTTGGATGGTCAGAAATGAGGTTTTCCATGCATTTTGATTCTGTAATTTTTTTTAAAAAATTCTGTTCTATGTTGAGATTCTTGTGTATTGCAAAAGGCCAAAAGTGGATATTTTGTCTTAATTGAAAAACTGTTCATTGCACTCTACCTCTTTACTAACATGATGGAGGCAGTGGATATTGTTTCATCAATTTTTGAATGGGTGTCAAGTATTTGCTTGACTTCTGAATTAATCAAACGTGTGGGTACTCCTAACCTTTCAACTCTACTTCTTTCCCATTTTCTTAGAGGTTGCTGCTACGGTTAAAACAATTCAGGAGATGGAACAGGTAGAAAAGAGGTTGATGCTACAAGCATATCAAAGAGGTTGATGCAGAATCAAGGAGGTTCCTCTCACAGCAGATATGCAAGCACCCTTTCCTTGGCTTGGTGCTAAGGTTTAGTTTTCTACAAGAGTGGTAGATGATGATATGCGTTAAAACGAAGTGGTTCACAATGATAGGAAATCTTAAGAATTGTTTAGTTGAAGTTTTTATCTATAAACAAACTCATTAGGCTGCTAATGTGTATTACATACCATCAACTACTAGCATAGTGCTTTTAAGAGCTCCTTGAACCATCTAACTATATTTGGTAGCCGTACTTTGTCAAGGTGTTGTAAATTTCACAAATTATTGGCTAGAGTCTTGTTTTCTTATTATATGGGATCTTTGAGTTTACAACATAGATTATTATGGGTATCTGGGACTTTTTTTTTACTACATATATTGCTAATTTAAAGGGTTTTAAATGCTATTTTGGAGTGTATTGTTTCCCACTAAACTCTTCATTTTTACACTAATATAGACTATAAGATAAAAATTGAAAGTTACACCAAATCAAGGTGGTCATTTCAAAATTTTAAATTTAAGGATATATTTACAAATACCCAGCACATTGGCAAACACGCTGCATGTCCAAAATGCTAAACTCTTCTTAACACTAATACAGATTTAACAATCTAAAATTATGAATTTTATTAGCCATGTTCCAAACATTCAATAGGTAAAAGTTCATAAATTTTATAGAGACAAAACAGAAAAACTACATTGCTTATTACATAAGATCAAATTGCTAGAACATGATTAGTGTTAGATTTAATGAGTCCTTCCTCCAGCTAACGCATAGATTGTTAGTCTCTATAATGAGGGTCAAACCACAATTCAGTGATTTGGCTGTACTCAATCTAACTCTATACACTGTTTTGGCGATATATGAACATGTGGATTTGACACACACACCTTTACATAGACTAAAAGTTTTTTTCTTTTTTTCCTTTTATGTAGATATGTACATTGGCTACAAAACACTGTGACTCTGCAAATACATAAACTGAATAGGGTCGTGTAAAGCACAAATTACAAAGTAAATTATATATACATATCCCAGATGGTAAAGAGAAAGCAAACCTGAAGTGCCTTGGCATCAGTTGTCATCAAGTTCGCTAGTTTCTGAGATGCAACCTTCTTGTTAGCTTCAAAAGGTGAAAACCATATATTAATATATTAGAGTAGAACCATCAACAACTTCAATGTTGTCTAAAACTTTATAAGAACTTGAGTTCAATTTTGCTTGCACTAGTTGAACTAGGGATAACTTAACTCATTAGCCCCTGCATATGATCCACTTACACTGACCTCCCAACCCAAATAGAAAACAAATATTAACAAGACCTTCACCCACCCAATTCACACATAAACATAGCAATCATGACCCAGCCCATATTAACAAAATCTATTGTCAAATGTCAGAGAGTTTTACGCACAAGAACTGATTCATGTACTGTTGCAGTTTCAGCTCAAGAAATTAGAAAGGCCAATCTATAAGTGAACTTTACAAGAGATGTTGAGACAAAGAATGTGTATGTTTTTTATCAATGGGCATCAAAGCATGCTCTAATAGCAACCATTTCGATATAGAAAATTTCCAAATTGCCATATAATTTTGATTTTGAAAAAATTCAAATTGAATCAAAACTTTCATAATTGTTTTAGATAATTCACAAATTTCCAGTAATCAGTGTGGTTGGTGAGATTACTTTCCATCAATTAATTCAGAAGCAATAATCTATCCATGGGTGTGGTCTATGGAGGAGTATTAGAATGGGTGGGGAGATTTTTGGTCTCAGCATATTTGGTTTGAGGTTGGTGTGGCAACCAACCAATGAAAGATGCTTTTCCTCTTGCATGATGAAATGGTCTCATATGTTGGAAAATGAGCAGAAAATGTTTAGAAAAAGCTGTTGGAACAATGGAAGGAAGAAGGGCACAACTGGCATGAATAATACACTTATTGGATTGAATCAATATTTTATATACTAGAAGGGATTAGAAAATTGAGAAAATATACCAAATAAAACTTCAGTTGGCTTGGGAGTGGATGAAAACTTCATAATGTAATTTTTCATCCAGCTGAACACAACAGATATGTGTCCCTAGTGCCTGCACATCAAGGCAAAATATTTAACTGATTGAATAATATTTTAGGTCTATTAATAATGTGGATCCAGGTGTTATTAATTCAGCTAAATAAGGATGGGAACCTGAGAAGAATTGAGGTTTATTTTGCAGAAAGTATTGAAGTAGAGAGAGTACATAATCTTGGAAGACTAATCGCCCTTTCTCTACACAGTAATACAAAACTTTTTTTTTCCTTTTATTTCTTATAAATTTTATGAGGGTTAATGGACTTTAAGGAGGTTTCACAGTCATTTATTCAAGGGGTCAAAGTGTGGCAAATATGTATTCACCATCTCATTTCTCTCTTCTTTCATTTTTATTTATTTTTATTTTTAAAGTTTGTTGTTATCTTTAGATATTTGCTTATGGATTCCGAAAAATTTACAGAGAAACCTTGCTGGTGATATACAAGGAATGAAGCTATAGTGACCTGGGCCTAAAATTGATAGCAAAAGGCCAGGAAAATCATAGAAAAACCAGCATGCAATTTCAACCACTTCAGCTGCTGATAATAGTGTGTGATCTTCACCCACCACACAAAAAACAGTAGAGATAAATGTTACAATTTTGAGCACCAAGATCTGATTAAGAGTACTGGCCCTCATTATGAAAACACATTCAGTTTGACAATCTGTTTGAATCTAAGTTTCTTAAGTGCACAAAGACTAGGAAAGCTTTTTTTTTTTAAATAGATAATTGCAATATATTAAAACAAAGAAAAACAAAGAAAAATACACAAAACCGGCCGTACAATTAATGACACAAAGGTAGAGTATCTAGGAAATCCATCAAAGAAAACGTGGAGAGAGTGGAGGACTTCAATCCCCATTCATAAAGAGTATTCAGAAATAAAAACTTTAGGTTTGGTGCAGTGGACTCTCTGTCCTCGAAAATGCAGCAATTAATTTCACCCCAAATGCACAAAGCCTAGGAAAGCAAAGGTATAAATTTGCAATTTTCTTTTGTAGCCATGAAAATTTTACATTTATTACTTTATCACTCTTAGATTTAAGATTATTGTGGTAAAGATGTTAAAACATATTGAGTTGTTAACAGAAGCCCATTTGTGATCATTTATAATTCATTAACCTCAGTTTCCACTATAAATTAAAAAGAAGAAAAACAGTAAATTACAAATCAAAGTATCCATATGATTGACAGAACTTGCTGTTATTAATGGTGACACAAAGGCATTTGTAATTTATCCAACTAATGGCAAATAAATGACTGGAAATTACTTCATTATATCCATGTCAGCAATTAAAAGAGCCACAGAAAAGGACATTTTACACTGTTCTGGCTAAGCTGTAATAACATCAAAAGCACATTGCTGATATGCATATTGACCAATTATGAAGTAAATTAGAAGAAAACCTGAAGTGCCTTGGCATCAGTTGTCATCAAGTAAATTATTTCCCAGATGCAAACTTCTTGAAAGCTTCCTGAGTTTGTCTTCAAAATCTGAGCAATGTGGCCACCTTGAAAAGTTGAACACCATTTATAGATATATAGAACCATCAACACCTTCAGTGCTGTCTGAAATTTAAATTTAAATCTGCAAATGCCAACGGGTCGGGTTCGGGCCGGGTTTCTTAATATCCGAACTCGACCCACGGGCCTATATCTATAATCCGAACGCAGCCCGTGTAATAAACGGGTTTTTTTGATAGCACCCGAACCCGCCCCGTTGGGCCCGCGGGACCCAAAATCACAAACAAAATATCGGTAAAAACCCAAAACAAAAAAATCATCACAGAACAACATTTTCCTGGCAATTTTTGTGGCATCTAACAAACCCAGAAATTTTGCAAATCCAAAAATAAAACTAGTAAATCTGAATCCCACCAAAAAAAAAAAAAAAAAAAAAACCAAAAAATTTGGCTCACAAAAACAAAACCCAAACCCAAATTTTGCTCACAAAAACACGAAAATAAAAAAACCCCAACCCATCCAGTGGTGGGTCTGTAACTGGTGAGGGGTAGCTCACGGTGGCTGGGCTTATCGGCGAGGATTTTCTTGGTCGCTTGAGGGAGGGCTTGCGTGGGGCTTGATCGCTTGAGGGAAGGCTTGATCAATGATCGCTTGAGTTGAGAGTGAGAGTGGAAACTAGAAACTACGGTTGAGGCGTGAGAGGTAGAGAGGGGCGGCTGCTGAGTGAGGGTAGAATGAGAAAAGAGTGAGACTTAGGGTTAGATATATATATATAGTTAGGTTTTTTTGGGTAATTTTAGCTAAAATAAGCGGGCCGGGTCGGGTCCGAATTCGGGTCTATTTTTTCTCAAAACCCGCACTCCCCCCTTCGGGTTTTTTTAAAAAACCCAAATCCGATCCTATTTTTTTTTCGGGCCGGATAAAATCCGACCCATTAAAGTCGGGTCAGGCAGAAATTGCCAACCCAAACATAAAACGAAAAATCAGCAAGACCTTCACCTACCCAATTTCCTTTTCTTATTCAACTAAATTCCATTTTCCGCAATAAATTCACCCTCATAAACAGAGCAATTATGACCCAGAGTCCAAATCAACAAAATCTACTGTCAAGTTTCAGACAGCCCTAAGCAAAATAGCTGATCCATGAACTCTTACAGTATCAAAATGTGGAGATTACAAGAAATGTCAAGAGAAAGAATGAGTATGTGGACATAAAGCAGGCTCTAACAGTGATGAAACCAAGATTAGCAACCAAAAAAAAACAGTGATGAATCCAATATTCCAAATTTCCCAATGTCTAGAAAATTTCAATTTTGAAAAAAATTGCAGAAAGAAAATAGCTTAGCAAACGGAAATTGAATAGCAGCAAGACAATGACAGAAAAGGTGAGTTTGTAATTAGTTTAGAAATCATTGGCTACATAAACTAGTTTGTAATGGACACTCTTGGACCTCCAGGGGCCATTTCCTTCAGCACATCCTTCCTTTTAGGGAAAATGAAAAATTTGCAGATCCCAAAATGGGGTGAAGCATTGTGTAGGAGCAGATGGATCAGTTCTGCAATCATAAGTACCGTATGTAGCTCTTGAAGAAAATTGCCAGTCTTCTACAAGAGCAGAACATTAGGGCCATCAGTAACATATAAAAGTACTTTTAACTGCTAAACAGAATTTTAACAACAATAAACAAAGTGTTATACTATGCAATGGCGATTCTGAATAACCATCTCATATGAAAAAATGCAACAGCTCACATACCCGACAAGCATAAAAGACTCAGGAGTTCGTCATTTTATATGTAAGTGTGAAACCACAATTCAGTGATTTGACTGTACGCAACATAACTCTATACATTGTAGATATGCATATTGGCTATAGACACTGTGACTCTACAAATATATATAAACTAAATTTGGTTTTGTAAATCACCATTTATGAAGTAAATTATGTATAAATATCCAAAATGGTAGGAGAAAGCAAACCTGAGGCAACAGTTCCTAGATGCAAACTCCTTGCCAACTTCCTGAGTTGGTCTTCAAAATCAGAGCAATCTGGCCACCTTCAAAAGGTAAAAACCATATAGAAAATGTTAGAACCATCAAAAAAAAAAAATTCAAGTGTATGTCAACAAATGGAACGATTAACCTAATAAATTGTATGAGTAAACTTACCCACTATCCTGGATGTCAACAAATGGAATGTGGTCAATCTTGGACAGCTCATTTTCTTCCAAATTGGGGCAATCATAAATGATCAGCGTTTTCAATTGGGTGAGGCGTCACATGGCTTCCTCAGTGGGCAGATGCACCAAGTGATTGCAATCCACAATATACAGCTTTTGAAGAGAGGAAAGGCAACCCAAACACTCTGGCAAAGCTTCTATTTCAAAAAATCTCTATATCCACAGAATTTTAAGGGTAATGAAGTATTGAATTTGGCCCAGGAGAGAGTGGGCTGACTCACACAATTTGAGCTTTTGGAGAGAGGGTGGGAGTGTTGAATGGAAGTAGAACCCACACACTGGACACCTGGCCAATACCTCAGCTCAGGACATTCCCATACCATCAACTTCTGAAGGGACACGCAGGTGTGCAGTGAGTCTAGCAAATCTCTCAGTTCATTACAGTAACTTATGGTGAACTCCTTAAGGCATGGAAACACCAACACCTCACCTACATCCTTCCACTCTTCTAAGGCAATAATCTCCACCAATTTGAGTATTCTCAATGCCGGAAATAATGTAGTAGTATTTCTGTAACTCCCATCACTGTAACTGTAAAACTCGCTTCCTATTCTTCTTACCTTCTCCATTCCTATTATTTCAAGAAACCTAAGACAGGGTAAATGTCCCAGGGTGGGAACTTCTTCGCATTCCGTACACCCATTCAAATAGATCTTAATCAAATTTTGATATAGCAACAAACCAACCCATGATGGGAATTTCTTTCCCCCATACCTTCCGATTGTTAAGCTTTTCAAATTTGGGTGAGGCTGGAGGCCTTCCAACACCCTTTCATCTTTATCATAGCTGTCCGCTGCTCTTATTGATGACTAGCTTTTTAACCCGCACTATGTGCGGGAAACTTTTTATTTATATTTATTAGAAAGAAATTTTTTTTAATAATATTTAAATACACTTTTACCACGTACTAAACACCGAACACATATCTCCATTTATAAATCTAATTACAAACACCATAGGCAGATACCAAAAACTAATTTAACCAAATCTAACTCAAATATCTAAATCTAAAACAATCCAACCAAGTGCATTTGAAGATGTTGATTCAGCATCAGCTAACTTTTTTTTTCCTTTTGAATTCCAATGTGCCTCTACATTGTTTTTTGTGTGGTTATGTGCTTAATGCTCATTTCATATCTCAGTTGTTCTTTTTGTTCTTGCTCCTTTCCAATCAACCAAATATTTTTTTCCCTTCTTATTTTCCACCTATCATGTCCCTTTTGTGAGGAATAAATATAGACCTTTGTAGATTTCATTCAACCCCAACACTTATATACTGCACAAAGTAAATGTATCTCAGAAGCTTGATAAGAACCTATAAAATTTAAATAAATAAAAAATCATAATGGTCTCAGATTTCTTTTTGTTTTTGTTTTTATACATAGATTCATTGCGTTATTGAAAGTGTATGGGGAGTTGTAACAGCAAGGCAGAATATGAAATTGCAAAAAGTGTACCCATATCTCCTTGCAATCAAAATCTGTTGCAAGTTGGACTACAAATTTGGTTATACAGAACAAAGTAAGTTTTCTTTTACGTTCACAAACTTATATGCTTCTAATTCAAGGAAAAAATTCAAGTAATTAAAACATAATTAAAAAAATATAACAATAAAGAAATGTTAGATCCATATGGAAGTTTCCATGCAAAAAAAACCCTTAAGTAATACATGAATATTAACAGAAGTTCAAAGTCCTATAAAAGCTCAAATCTCTTAAAACAGTACACCAATATAAGAAATTTGAGTGGTTTACTCTATCTTGGCACAAAGTTAAAAGTAACCTCCAACTTTTTATGGCTTATCCAGACCTTCAAATGCTTTAATATGTCTATAAGTCTCTCATCAAGCTCTTTGATCCATTCAACCACACCCTTTGATATTTCAAAATTAATATATGCCTGTCATTAAACAAATAAAGGCATTATTACTACCAGTTCTCTCAAAAGTAACATACTCAACATGCTTTTAAAAAAATGCTAAAGCTTTATTACAACAGACCTTTGTATAGAGCACCTGGCAATTGAAAGGGTGAGATACCAGCCCCATGAAATATGAATTGGCTATACTGATGCCCACCAGAAATCTATAGCATCATGTCCATACACAAAATTCCAGTTTGCACCTAACAAAAGTGAAAAGTCTAATAATGTCGAGAGAATCTAGTTCCTGTTCATTAAAGAGCACATATTTAGCATTCACAAATCCAATCAAATGTATGGTTTGCTGCTTACAGAATCTAGTTATGGACATCAGATGCTGTTAGATTTCACATACGTTGTTGCAAAATGACTTGAATTATCTATATTCATTATAATATCATGTAAGATGCATTTCAATTTTATTCACTAATCATCAAGCCCTGTAGATGTTCAGGAAGCAATATTGAGAAAAAAAATTCAAAACACATTCTGGCAATTTAAGAAACTCTTTTTAGCAATCAAATAAGCTTTACACAACTATCTCTAGAAGCTGAATCTATCAGAAAGCACCACAAATAGTTCCTATTCATTATAGAGTACATAATAGTTCCCCTAACTTTCAAATACATAATCTTAAAGGCCATTGTCATTCAATTTTATAGAGAAAAATATAGAAGGGTTCCAACTTGGGAGCCCTATAAGAATTAGAGTCTAAAAGTTCATTTTAAGATTAAGTTTCATATTCTTCCAAGAAGAGAAAAAATGATTATGAGGAGATAGAAATAGTGATTTACCACCAAACTTTCTATGGATTACATGGCCAAACTGTCATGGATTTCAATAATAAATTTTTCTATTTTATCTATAAAGCAACTATATGGGAAATTAGGGAAAAAGGTAGCCAAACCTTTTGGATTTTCTTTTTTCCTCTGTCTGTTGGTCTGGAACGGAACATGCAAACAGTTAAAAAGTGGGCCAAATCATCAGAGAGAGTATCCGAAAGAGGGAAATTAACCACGCTATTCTGACCATGTGTGTATGGAGTTACAGAGAAGAAACGAAACAGGGTGGAAGAGCAGGTCTCAGTTACAGTGACTTTGAAGTTTTCATTGGGAAGTGATGCAGCTCATTTCACTAACACAATCATTCCGATTCCGAAATCTAGAATGTGAACAGTTCAGGGAGAAATACATTGAAATCGGAATATTCAAAGTAGAGTACTAACACCACCAATAAACAAAAGCAATATATTCATCCAAAGAGCAGATTACAAACCCTAGATCTGACAAAAACGAAAAAAAATCAAAGTAGATCTAAACGATCTGGAATCTGATCGATTCGAAATTGGTACCTGGTTGAACTTGAGGGCGTGCAGATGAGAATGTCAAACTAAAAAGCGAATAGAAAAACTTAATTAAAATACCAAAATCGAAAAACAATCCAAACAAAATATCAAAACCTAATCATAATTAATAAACAAACTTAAATCGAAGATAAAAACTCACCGGTGAAAGAAATTAATGGACAGTTAGATGAAGAAATCTGACAGGAAAGTGAGAGACTTCTTTTCATTCTTGATTGCAAACCGTGGAAATATGTCAATGGGCTTCTGTTTTTTCTTTTTCATCGGCAGGGAAAATCTTTTCTTTTGGCCGTTTGTGTTAACAAATGGAAAGAATGGATGATTGTGTGTTTTGGGTTTCAATTTTTAGAGCGTGCAGTTTTTGATCTCTCGATCTCTCTCTCCTTCTGCGTTCTCTGCCTCTCTATTTCTCTGTCTCTCGGTCTCTCTTTCTCCTTTTTTTTTCCGTGTAGCTATCTTCCTTTTTATTGTCTTAAGCAGTTAATTTCCTTTTATACCAATAGGGGTTCCAAACAGTGTTTTAATGTAGCGAAAAATTATAATTTATCACTTTTAAACGGTGTTATCGCATTGTCAAACAATATAATGTATCGTTTTTTAAAGTTACACATGTCTAAATTTTAGATAGGGACTTTTCCTATTTGTCATTACCTCCTTAATTCTAGGAAATCATTTTCTCTCAGCTTCTGCAATTATATAGATATAGATGTCCAGTGTAATCCCATCTTGAACATTTCCTTTTCTTTTAATTTTGCACTTATTGGCTTCTTCCTCATCTTCCACCTTCTCTAGATTACTTATTTTTATTTCTCTCCTGAGATTCTTTAAAGCTTCCAATTCCTTAATCCGATAACCTTCATCTCGACCCACAACAAATATTGGCAATGATTGAAGGCAAGTCAACCGCCCTAGATTTTTAGGTGCTTTCTTAATTTCATCAATACAAATATGTCTCAAGTTAATCAAATTGCTTAGGTCTTTTGGAAGTTCCATGAGAAACCCTTCAATTCTTAAAGTTTAATTGTAAAGCTTATTGATTGAATTTGGTAAATGATTAATTATAGTGATGTGAAGAAGCCTTAGATGTATTAACACATCAATTGATTCTGGCAGCTCTATCTCCTTATATCCATATAACTTTAAAACTCTTAAGCTTTTAAATTCTACTAATAATCTGTTGCCAAATTCAGCATTCTCTAAAATTAATGTGCATAATTTTGTGAAACAATCACCTTTAAATGAAATTCCTGGTGTTGTTTGGCCACCAAATCCAACAAATAAACTTCGTATGTGGCTGAAATTATCTAAGTTGAAGATTTTGATTTTGAAATTAAGAGCACAAAATCATGTACCAAATCATGCATTCTATAGCTGATAATATTACCATACTCATCCCTTTTACCATTTTGTAAAAAGGATTTGTCTTATAAAATTTTAAAATACTTGTTACCAATATCCTCGTACTTTCTTTAGACAGTTCAAGAAACCCTTCAGCCATCCAATGCTAAATTAGTTCATCCTTTCTAATTTCATAATCTTTAGGGAAGATTGCACAATATGCAAAACACCTTTTTAAAGATGATATTGTAAGACTATCAAGTCTTGACTTTAATTTTAGAAAGACATCATCATCATCATCCAGTAAATCCCAACTTTTTAGGACACAATATTCTCTTCCTATAACTTCTGAATCATCAAGGGAGGAGTCTATATTGTCTAGGCTAATCTTGGGGTTTGAATTCACAATTTTAAGACCCAAGCCTTCTACTTCATTCACAATATCATCTAATGCATGTTTGACGGTCTTAACTTTATCAAAATTGCATAATGAAAAACTAAAGTACCTGATTCATCATTTGGTATTTCAGGAAAGTGTCGTAGCTGAACTTATCTAGCACATTATCAACCTCATAAACTACATCTTTAAGCTTTGTTAACCAAACCTCACGGACTCATCGCTTACTTGTCTTTTTTGAGCATCATATGATATGACATGAATCTTGCATAACATGTAAAGAAGATTTTTCAACTCCTTGCTCTTGGAATGCTCAGTGATAAGTGAAAATACATTGGCAATTAGAAGTCCACAATATCATCAAGTAAAATTTCAACTATATATTCTTCCTTGCCCTGCAAAGGAGAAATTAGTATGAAAAGGTTTCCAAAGTGTTAAAAAGGTATGGCTTTGTTAAAAACAAACAACTACGTTGCGACTAAACAAACACCTCTGTGACAATTCTATCTATAATTTTTTATGATGAAGCTGAAGTGATTTTTCTCTCCTTAGCACTGCTTGATGATGCACATTTAAGCTTTTTGTTAGTCTCTTGAGTTGCCAGGGCTTTTTTTTGAACTTCTTGAGACACGGCTACACATGCCACAATGTCATGGCCTGAAATTCCAGCCAAGTGTGCCTTAATCCTTGTTGCACCTCCGGGAAAATCACCATGACAAAAATTACATTTGAAACGACCATCTAGACGTTGCTCAGCATAATCCCAAAATTATCTCTCTTTCTACCCATATTTCTTTTTTCCTAACAATAAATACATAAAGAATAAAATTTCATAACCGAATTAGAAATTAAAATAATTATATTTCATAAAAGATAAAAATAAGTTTATTCTATTTCTTTAAAAATATTAGAGAGAGAGGCTTCACTTAATGATATGATATAGACATATGGTAATCGTATTTGCCAACTCAGATCTGTATCAGTATCAGTTCTCAACAACTGTTACTATTGAGTATGTATGGCGTTTTGGTAGGAATCTAGTCCATCTCCCCCTCCCTGATTGAGGAGACAGATGATGGAGGAGGTTCTTCCCTTTAATTGTGTTAATTAAACTATTTATTCAGCCAAAAAATAAAAAAGCAATACAGCGTAAGAGACATGTCAGAGAGCACTTACTTCAGTATAATTAGCTTGCAAGCAAATAGGTAGATATGCAGTCAATGGACGTCAGGAACAGCGAGAGAGAGAGAGAGACCGAGAGTGAAAACTCTGTGAAAAGAGCAAAACAAAGAGAGAATAAGAGAAAGAGAAGAGTGGTCTCGCAATTTATAGTTTTAAAGCGAAAGTCCTTTTACTCTTAAATTTTAATCATTATATTTGATTTAAAGTTTTAAACGGTCCTATCAAAAAAAAAAAAGTTTTAAACGGTCATATTTTCAGAAATCGTTTCTCTAACGCTGTGGCCGTTTGGTATAGTTGTCTAATATCATATTTTTAATTTTTAAATAACATTTCATGTATTTACATATTTTTTTTATCCATACATATTTTAAAAAAATATAAATAATATTATTAGAACAATATTATCAAATGACCTTTATTATATTTTTAAAAATTCATCTCTTTTGACTGTCAAATCTTTGTGTGAAAATGGAAATTCAGAGGTGACGATCCAAGTCTTTTATTTATTTATTTTTTTTTTTTTGAGAAGGTGGTCTAAGGCATTTAAAAGGTCAAATATTTAGGCTAAAGAAATAATTTAATACATATAACCATTATTTTAGTCCCGAATTTTTTTTGTTCAAATTTATAATATACCCATACACAGTTTATTTACAGTTTTTTCATTTCCCTTTTTTACTTTTTATTTTTTAATCTTGAGTCGAATAAAACACATATGTATTACATATAGGGAGAAACTAGAATTAGGAGGGCCGCTTTACTACTGTCCTTTGGCTCTATTGTTACTGCATAGGAGTGTTTTTTTTTTTTTTTAATGGATAATTGGTTGATTGGACTTAACTTTATTTTGGCTTTGTTATTGGTAATTTTTGTTGTTGAGCTAATTTTTTTAGGCTTATATATTTTGTTTTAGATTTTAGATGTATAAATATTTTTATGCCCTCTAAAATGAGGAAAAAAGTCAAAGCTACAAATTTTTTTATAAATTACTAATATGGTAAGTGATTATTGATAAATAAAAAAGTGATATAAGTGACAGGTTTAGATATGTACTAGTAATAATTTGTATCTCAACAGTTTGTAAAAATATTGTAAAAAAATTTATGGTTGTAGCATTACTCTAAAAAGAATTAATGATATTGTTTAGGGAGGTAAAGTGTAATTTTATAGAACAAAATTGCTAAAAGTAGTACCTATATATATACTAGTAATTAAAAAAATTATTTAAAAAAAAAAAAAAAAAAACCAAAGAAAGGGTCAAAACAATGATAAGTGACAAGCCAGTCCAGCAAGTTCTTGGTTTTTCCCCAACCAACTCATCAACTAGAATGATTTTATCTCATCATAAGGATTTAAAGTTGCAGAGACCCAAAAGGGAAATCTTGGAATCAATGGAACCCCACATTGCCTAGGGAAGCACATGGAAACGTGTATATAAAGAGTGACCTCCCTTTAATTTGTAGTAGCCTTTTTCCCCACTTCTATGGACAATATCTACACAATTGAAACGGGATCGTTGCAAAAGAACCTTCATTTTAAAATGAAGTGGCTAGATTATACCAAGTCATCATGCCACATTTTCTGCATCTTGAAAACATCTTTTCAGCTTTATTTAAAATCTAGTACTAAACAAGAAAAATAGGATACAATTTTCTGAAAATTGTATTTAGAGAATATCAACCAAACAATATATTTAAATGTGGGACACACCATTTTATGGATTGTAAAACAAAAAACTATATTTAAATACTCTTTCCAAACAGACCTTAAGTTGTTACTGTTTCTAATTTTAAACCTACCATTGAAATTACCTTTTTGTCCATTAGTAATAGCTAGTATCAACTTGTCACTTAGAATTTATTTGCGAAAATGTTGTGAACATAGTATTTCTCGCAATTTTTGGTTTAACCTTCAATGTACCAAAATTTTGAAGGGATCATATTTTATTTTTAATGGGCTCAAGTTTTTATTTAGGGTGTTCAAGATTTTTTTTAGGGTGGTAACAACCTATATTAATTTAAAATTCAATTTTTCAAGGCCTGTTTGGTGAAACCATCACTGTAGGAGGCAAAAATTTGTCAAGCCAATTACAAAATGCCACATCAAAAATTTAGTGACAAATTCTAGATTAATATGTCATTAAATTAATTAAATCAAATGATGACATGTGTCATCCAAATTGATATTACATTGGCATATTGAAATTTGCCACGTATCACTTAACCCACAAGATAGAGATAAATTCATATTCAAAGTTTATGGATAATTATCCTTATTAAAATAAATAAAATAAAATAAAGATAAATTTTCTATTCAAAATTGATGGATAATTATCTTTATTAAAATAAATAAATTAAATAAAGATAATTATTTATCTTTGTTGATTATTATCTTTATCAAAATATGATATTTATCAAAATAGATAAATAGAGATAATTATCTCTAAGCAAAATTTGGGCTAATCAAGAGTTTACTACATATTTTTAAGCATATCAATTCAAAGTGGAGCTTATCCTCTTAAACCACTATAAATAGAGGACATCTCCTCTCATTTTCAGGGGGAAATTTTTCTAAGACGTCAAAACTCTGTAGAAATTTTGCCTCAAGAACACACAAAGAACATTCAAAGAAGTTCTTTGAAGTTATATTGGAATTAAGCTGAAAAGCCTCTGTAAACTTCAACAAACCTCAAATCCTTGAAGCTCAATGAATCAAGCCTCTAAAGCCCCGACGAACTTCAACCTAAAAAGACTTCACATTCAAAGATTTGAAGAACAATAAATCTCTAATAAGCTCAAAGCTAGAGATTTGTTGTGAAGACTGTTTAATCCATCTTCCAACTAAAGTCAAGAAGATTTCTTGTCCAAGTCAAGTTCAATGAAGATAGAATCAAAGGTTATTCTTCTGTAAAAGAATTGAAATAGAGATTGTACTCATTATTCATCAATACAAATTTATATTTGCAAAACATATTTCTTTTCAATTGTTTGATTTTCTGCAATTGAGAAATTTTGTGTTTACAATCACCTTCACATGAAATTCTTTGTTTAGTTTGGCCATCAAATCCAACAAATAAACTTCGTACGTGGCTAAAATTATCTAAAATTGAAGATTTTGATTTTGAAATTGAGAGCGCAAAATCATATACCGAATGATGCATTTTGCAGCTGATAATATTCCCATACTCATCCTTTTTTGCATTCTGTAAAAAGGATTTTTCTAACAAAATTTTAAAAAACTTGTTACCAATATCCTCCATCATCGTACTTTCTTCAGATGGTTCAAGAAACCCTTGTGCCATCCAATTCTAAATTAGTTCATCCTTTTTAATGTCACAATCTTTAGGAAATATTGTACAATTTGCAAAATATCGTTTTAAAGATGGTATTGTAAGACTATCTAATGTTGACTTTAATTTTAGAAAGAGAGCATCATCAACCAAGATATCCCAAATTGATACGGCACTGTATTCTCTTCCTATAGCTGCTAAATCATTGAGGGAGGATTCTATATTGTGTAGGCTAATCTTGGGGTTCACAATTTTAAGACACAAGCCTTCTGCTTCATTCACATATTTATCCAACTTTTGTTTGATGGTCTTAACTTCATCAAAATTCTAGAATGAAATGCTAGGTAGTAGGTACCTGATTCTTCATTTGGTTTTGAATCTGTATCTTTTGCCCAAAAATCTCATAGTTGGACTTATCTAGCACATTATCAACATCAGATACTACATCTCTAAGCTTTGTTAACTAGATCCTCACAGAATTATCACTTACTTGCCTTTTCTTAGCATCATGTAACATGATGTGACTCTTGCACAATGTGTAAACAAGATCTTTCAGCCCCCCTTGTCTTTGAAACCCCACCCAAAATTGATATTCTCAGTGGCAATTGAAATTACATTGGCAACTCAATCCCGCAAAGGGTTGTTCATGGAACTACTTTCTAGAGAAAGAAATGGCTTCTTCACTTGATGAATAGGCCGACAGGGTCTCAGAATGCTTCCTCATCTTCTTCCAATAATAATAAGAATAAAGAAAAAGAGCAGAAGGATAAGACTATTGAAAAAATAAGACTTTTTGTCATAGAAAAAGTAACAGAATATATTGAAAAATATGAAGGAGATCTGATCACGGAATTTACAAAAGCTAATCTTGAAATTAGAACAAATACTTTTACTAATAATCTAGTTAATTCTGTTCTGGAAGACGGGTACGACTTATGTGGAAAGTTTGATAATATGAATTTGCCGCAGTTGCAGAAAATATACGAATCCTTCAAGGAGAGTTTTGATCTCATCGACGAATATAAGAACAATCTAATATATGATAGTATTCGTGTCCTCCTAAAGAAATACAACATCATCAAGGATAATTTCAACCGTATATTCTTCCTCATTCTGCAAAAGACAAATTAGTATGAAACGTTTGCAAAGTGTTAAATGGTATAGTTTTGTTAGAAATAAACTACTATGTATAGAATTGGGACCAAATAAACACCTGTGTGACAATTCTATCCTCAATTTCTGATGTTGAAGTTGAAGTGATTTTTCTCTTCTCAATCAAGGTTTTCAGACCCGGACCATTCAATGAACCGAAAAATGAAGAGATTCAAGGTTTTTAAGGTCGAACCAAGGTTCAATCAAGATCGAACCATGATGACATCATAATTAATTTAATATTAATAAAATACAAATAAGGGTATTAAAATGGAAACATTAACAAAATTTTACCAAAAATATGTCTTAAAAAATTTAAACTTTCAAATGAATTTTCACAATTTTTATAAGGTTAATAGAAAATAATAAAGCATAAACAAGTTTTAAAAATTTGAGTTTAGTAATCTTTCAAATAAAAAAAAAAAGTCTAAAATAAAATTATTTTCAACATAAATTTATAATTTGTATATTCACATGTAAAAAGCATAATTCTTGAACTAGAAATAAAATTATCAAATAATAATAGATTAAGTGGGAGGTAATATGATAAATTGACAAATTATTCTCTAAACTAAAAATAAATAAAATATGAAAACCAAGAAAGGCACATCAAAGGTGCCCAGCGTAGTAGTTGGCGTGTCAGTATAGACTTCTTTTTGAACTTCTTCAGACGAATAAAATTTCAAAACCAGATATAAACTTTTTGTTAGACTCTTGAGTTGCCAGAGCTTCTTTTTGAACTTCTTCAGACACGGCTACACACAAAGTGTGCTTTAATCCTTGTTGCACCTCCAGTAAAAACGCGATCACAAAATTTACATTTGAAAGAACCACCTTGTTCCACAATAATCCCAAAATGGATCTCTTTTTCGACCCATGTTTCCCTTTTAACCGACAATAAAGACATAAAAGAATAAAATTTCAAAACCAAATATAAATTAATTAGTTTACAAGCTTTCAAATGTTATATTTTTCATATTTAAAGATTCAACTAAAACTTTGACCGTGTTACATTTTTCATCTTTAAAGATTCGACTAAAATGAAATTATTAGAATTCCGTTCAAAGATCAAGAAGATAAATTTGTCCAAGTAAAACTTTATTAGCATTGAGAGAGATTAACATTTGTTGGATTGGTTTGCAACTTCCAGAGCTAGAGAGATTTTGTTGGTAACCATATAAAGCTTGTTCAAACAGAGGAAGCGAAATATATATGAACTACTTGTTGATACATGAAAGTCATAATATAGTTCAGAAATTTGTTTCTTTAACAACACTTGGTTTCCTCTCTCAAATGGCTTCAGGGTCTCGCAAAAGAAAGAAAGGGTCTCGCTACCCTCTCTGCCCTTTGCCTGTAGAATTGTTGGTCCTTCCTGTACTAGAGGAGTCTGGGTTCTCTGGAGGTAACAAGTTTACCTCAGAGCTTGTGGTTTGTTCCTTTCATGGGGTCCTGGGAAACACCTCTTTTTTCTTTTTTTCTTCTCTGTTCCTCTCGTGGGGTCCTATTTTCGTAGTCCTCCCTATCCTCTATCTTTTCTCCTTTTTATCTCCTGATGGAGGAGCTAACAAGTACCTAGAATAATCTCTCCCTAAACGAGAGAGAAGGCTCAAAATTTACTCTCCAGACCCAACATAGGTCTGTGGAGTTTATTATTGCAGCAAAATTTCTGACTAAACGTGTGCTGAATATGGAAGCCGTGGCAAAAACCTTTAGGCAACTCTGGAGATCCACTGAGGGTTTTAAGTTGAGGAAACTTGATGACCATTTGGTCTTGTTTGTGTTCAAGAAAAAAGGAGACCTGGACCGGGTTCTTCAGAGTGAACCTTGGTCTTTTGATAAAAATCTAGTGGTCTTGCAACGTTATGACCAAGATGTTCCAGTTAAGGATCTAAAGTTTGATCGGGCTATGTTCTGGGTCCAAGTTCACGACATTCCGATCCGATATATGTCTAGAGAAGTTGCTGAATCTATTTGTGAGTCGGTTGGTGTTGTTTGTTGCTCAAATGCAGGGGTGGAGGCGGATGGTGGTAGATTCATATGGGTTAGAGTGAGCCTGGATATCTCCCTACCCCTTTGCTATGGACGGTTGATTACATTAGATAACGGAAAAAAGTATTGGGTTAGCTTTAAATATGAACGTCTCCCCAATATATGTTACTGGTGTGGTAGGTTGGACCATAACAATAAGGATTGTGCTCTATGGATTCAGAGCAAAGGCTCTCTTACAGAGGAGAATAGGCAATACAACCAAACGTTGAGAGCTTCTCCATATAGGCCCCAAAAGTCCGTGATTTTTGTCCCGGGTTTTTATGACCTAGGAAGAGTTTCGGTGAGCCTACGGACGATTAGGTGATGCCAGAATTTTCTGGTCCTTCTTCATCGACTGAGATGAACCCAGTAATGGTAATGGACACGCATGAAGAATTCAGTAATGCTGATGCGACACCGGATGTGTCAGGTTCACGGGCCGATAGAGACTTGACGTATGAGCCCCAGGCCGATCCTGGATTTTCCTCACCCTCAACTGTCATTTGTCAGGCCACTGAAGAGCGTGCTATCCCAAAAGGTGATGGCTCCCTGCTGGCAGATTTGGAAGCCATTTCAAAGCCGCCCAAATCAGAAATGTTGCCAAAAAACACTGGCACCTTTGCTAATGATGACCCATTTCTTGCCAAGCTCCAAGAAATTGATAGTGACATAAAGAATATGACCATAACCCGAGTTTTATGCCTAGTGATTTGGGTGAGTCAGGCTCTGGCTTAGATGGGTTGGTGGCAGTACAGGCTCGAAGTGAGAAAGCAGCAGGGAAACCTTTGATAGTTGGGCCACAAGAAAATGGGCCTTACCTCCCTAAGCAAGAGGTTAACTGGCCCAACATGAGACTTCCTCTTCAAGATTTATCAAATTCTAATGGGCTGCCTAACAAAGCAAAGCCCAAAAGAATCCCCAAATTACAAAAGCCCATCGTATTTTCCCATTTGGCTTCTCCAGCTAACGTTAAAAAAAGAGAACACTCACCAGAAGATACTTCAGATGCTCCAGCATTGAAAAAGAGAGGTGTAAGCTCTAATGCGTCTTCCTTCTCTGATGTTTCATCGATGGCGGCTGCCTCTCAGCCCCGCCGTGAGCCATGAATTGTTTAAGCTGGAACTGCCGGGGGCTTGGGAACCACCGGCGAGTTCATGAGCTTTCAGAATTGGTGAAAGCTAAAGGTCCTAAAGTAGTTTTTCCTCATGGAAACGAAGAAGAAGAACTCGTACCTTGAAAGGCTTCGGTGCTGCCTGAAGTTTGATAATCTGTTTATTGTGTCGCGAAGAAACTTGAGCGGCGGTCTAGCTCTGCTCTGGATGAACGATGTTAATCTGCATGTTCGTACTTTTTTTCCTCAGCATATCGACGCAGTAGTGAATCCAGGAATTGATGACACTTGGCGCTTCACGGGGTTTTACGGAGCTCCAGAAGTGGCCAACCGGGAAGATTCTTGGTCAGTTCTTCGTCACCTTAGCTCTCAATTTAATTTACCTTAGGTTTGTATTGGGGATTTTAATGAAATCACAAAACTTAGTGAAAAATTGGGTGGGGCTATACGGTCTGAGTTTCAAATGCAAAATTTTAGGGATTGTTTGGATGTGTGTGGTTTGAAGGACCTGGGTTACTCTGGTTTGCCGTATACATGGTGTAACAGAAGGTTTGGGGGTCAAGTGGTTTGGGTCAGACTGGATAGAGCCTTTGCGACCTCGGATTGGTTGTTAAAATTCCCAACAGCCCGCCTCCATCATTTATTGGCGTCATCCTCTAACCATAAACCTATCTAGCTTTGTCTAGATAATATTCGAAATCGTTTTTTTAGACCCGGGAAGCCTTTCCGGTTCGAGGCTATGTGGCTCAAGGATGTGAGATGCGAAGGAGTTGTTCATTCGGCTTGAGAGGAGGTTGTTTAGGGGGATTCTATGGGGAAAGTCATCAAGAAGGTCGAAAATTGTCAAGCTCAGTTACAGTTGTGGGACAAAAATGTGTTTGGCAATGTTCATCGAACTTTAGCTCGGAAAAAAATTGAGTTAGTAGAGGCAGAAGCTGACTCCATGGCTGGTAGAGGAAATTCTAGATTACAAGTGCTCTCTGATGAAATTAAGAAGCTCATGGACCTGGAGGAGTGTATGTGGAATCAACGATCCAAGGTTGATTGGTTGAAATATGGGGATTTGAATACGAAATATTTTCACTGCCGTGCAACAGAAAGAAACAAAAGAAACCTTATAGCAGGTCTAGAAAATGAGTTTGGAGAATGGGTTGAAGACGAGAATTGTATTAGGGACATTCTGAATTCTTATTTTTCTTCCCTGTTTACAACGGCAAATCCCAATGTCTTTGAACCAGTATAACCAAGAGTTTCGAGCACTATGAATGAGGAGTTGCTCAAACCTTTTGTAGCAGAGGAAGTCAGGGTGGCTTTGAGTCAGATGGATGCAAATACGACCCCAGGCCCCGACGGTCTCCCTCCTCTTTTTTATAAGCAATTTTGGGATAAAGTGGGAGGGGAAGTCACAGAGGCAGTGCTATCCGCCCTAAATTCTGGTACATTTCCTAAGTCCATAAATCATACCTATCTAACTCTTATTCCAAAAATTCAGAGTCCTAGGAAGGTTACCGATTTTCGGCCCATTAGTTTGAGCAATGTGTTGTACAAGCTTATTGCGAAGGTGCTAGCAAATCGCCTGAAACCCCTGCTGCCTCAACTTATTTCTAAAACCCAAAGCGCTTTCATGTCAGAGAGACTTATTACGGACAATATTTTGGTCGCTCATGAAACTCTCCACTATTTGAAGTCAAAAAGGTCTGGTAAAATGGGCTACATGGCACTAAAATTAGATATGTGAAAAGCATACGACCGAGTTGAATGGAAGTTCCTTGAACAGATCATGGAAAAAATGGGTTTCGCCTCGAAATGGATCAATCTAATTTCTGCATGTATCTGTTCAGTGTCTTTCTCTATTATGCTGAATGGGCAACCTCATGGTCTTATCTATCCTACCAAAGGCCTTCGCCAGGGCGACCCCTTGTCCCCTTACTTATTCTTGCTGGTTACTGAAGGTCTCCATGCCCTTTTTAGAAAGGCTGAAGCGAAGGGCGATATTAGTGGCGTCTCCCTCTGCCCAGCGGGTCCTCGGATTTCTCATTTGTTGTTCGCTGATGATAGCTTAGTCTTTTACAGAGCCACTGTCCCTGAGTGTGTTAAGCTCCAATCTATCCTATACAACTATGAAGAGGCATCGGGTCAAAGTATTAATAGGGGTAAAACAAATATTTTTTTCAGCTCTAATACTTCGCACCAAACTCGGGTAGCTATCATGAGCTTCTTGGGGATACCGTCTACCCAAAGCTTTGAACAATATTTGGGCCTCCCATCTTTGATCGGTCGGGCAAAGAAGAAGTCTTTTAGTGTAATTAAAGAAAGAATCTAGAAGAAGCTAAAGGGGTGGAAAGAAAAATTATTATCACAAGCGGGGCGGGAAATTCTTATAAAAGTTGTAGTGCAGGCTATTCCGACATACACTATCTCTTGCTTCAAGCTCCCAAAAGGCTTGATAAAGGAAACTGAGGTGCTGATAAGGAAGTTCTGGTGGGGCTATAGAGGGGAGCAAAAGAAAATCCATTGGTTAAGCTAGGAAAAACTTTGTCTCCTTAAGGGAGAGGGTGGAATGGGGTTTAGGGAGTTAAGCAAGTTCAATGACTCCCTTTTGGCAAAACAGGTCTGGAGGTTAAATACCCATACTGAATCTCTCTTTTATAAAGTGTTTAAAGCTAAGTTTTCGCCGATTGCTCCATCATGGAATGTGTCAATTCAAATAAGGGATCCTTTGCTTGGAAGAGCTTGATGCAGGCTAGACATGTTTTAGGCTTGGGCATGATTTGGAGAGTGGGTAACGGTGAGTCTATAGTAATCAGAGGTGATAAGTGGCTGCCAAGAACCTTTGCCCCAAAAGTGGTTTCTCCGGCCTCTGTTTTGCCCCCAGATTCATGGGTCTGTGACCTTATAGACCATGTGACACATACATGGAAGAAGGGGCTGATTGCCCAGGAGTTTCTATCACATGAAGCAAGTCTGATCGTTGGCCTGCCTTTGAGCCTTCAAGCTACCCCGGACAGGCAAGTCTGGTTGCCTTCAGCTAATGGTGATTTCTCAACCCGATTAGCCTATCAACTCCTAGCCACCTCAGGCTGGGCTGCCAAACCATCATCCTCATCTAGCAGCCGTGGAAAAACCTTGTGGAAGGGTATTTGGAATCTCCAGGCCCCTCAAAAGGTGAAACATTTACTATGGAGGGCAGCAAATGAAGCTATACCCACTGTGTTCAACTTGTGGAAGAGGAGGGTGGTTAATGTTGTTTGCTGTCCAATGTGTAAGGCAGAATCTGAAGACACAATCCATGCCCTATGGGGCTGTAGTTCTCTCTCAGCAATTTGGTATTCTCATGAAGAGCTGAAGAAGATGGTAAGGCTTAAATTTGGTGTGTTCTCTGATTTGTTGGAAGTGGTGTTCAGTAGGCAAAGTTGTGTTGATGTGGAGGCGTTGGCCATGATGTTTTGGCTAATATGGAATAATAGAAATGCTAAAAGATGTGGTGGGGCCATTATAGAAAATCACTTGATAAGGTCTAAGGCAGAAAGTTTGATCTCTGAATTCAGGACAGCACAAGTTACTCTCAGGAAGCCGTCTGTTGCTGCAACTCGAGCTGTGAGGTGGATTCCACCTGAACCTCCATCATACAAGATTAATTTCGACAGGGCAGTTTGTAGGGAGCTGAGTTGTGCTGGTATGGGTGTTGTGGTATGTGATTCTTTTGGCCGTGTCATTGGTGCTCTAGCTGAAAAGATTCCACTCCCAAATGTAGTAGCTACGGTGGAGGCTTTAGCATGTAGAAGAGCTATGATTTTTGCCAAGGAGCTTGGCCTCTTTGATTGTATTTGAGGGAGATGCCAAAGTCATAGTAAAGGCCATCCAGAGGGAAGATTCAACGCACCCAAAATACGGCCAAGTACTTAGTGATGTTTTATTCCTAGCTGCTGATACTTAGTGATGTTTTATTCCTAGCTGCTGACTTTTGTGTATGCAATTTTTCTCATGTAAAACAAGCAGGTAACTCAGTTGCCCACTTTCTCACTAGACAGTGTAAGTCTAGTGATGAGCTACAGGTTTGGTTTGAATCCATTCCTGAGGATATAGCTCCTCTTGTTGTGCGTGACGCGTTGTAATTTGTTTCTTTTGTTCTTTAATATATTTCCTTGACCCTCGGGTCTGGTTTCTCAAAAAAAAAAAAAAATGGCTTCAGGGATTCTTCTATGATTTTCTTCCTCACCAACTGCAATAGAGAAAAGACAGACATGAAATATTAGATCAAAACGGAAAATTACACCGTAGTACATGGAATCGTAGCAAGGTCAGGACCATATTCTAATAACTAAATTGAGATATACATTTGACTAAGGTATCTATTAACATTTATCAAATATATCCCATGGTTACCAGTGTACAAATGAACTACAATAGAATAATTACTAAAATTATCATATCATGCATATCTAGGTCTATATAGTATTTCAACAGCCTCACGACCACAATTTATCATTTCTAATTGAAGCTTGTTAACATGTCTCCAAATACATTCAGGATCAAATTTGACAACAATGAAGGGGGGGGGGGGGGGGGGGGGGGGGGGGGAAATCATGAGCATTGGTGGAAATCGGAGTGTGATGGTGAGTCTTTAGTTGAATGCAAATTGGTGGAAATTGGCACGAATGATGTTTAGTATCTCCACCAAATCTATATATATATATATATATATATATATATAATAGCATAAGTTTTTTTCTGCAATTAAGGAGATATTGCCATGTAAGATAAATGCCCATCTAAAATTCAGCCACGTTTATAATTAAAAAACAATAAATTATATTGGTTGGCAACGTTAACCCACCATGTGATAGCCTCTCACTCTCCCAGTATAAAAAGAAAAATAACCGGTCAGAATACAATTAAAAGGCTTGCAATACACCCCTCCCCCCACCCCTCACCCCCCCAAAAATAAAAAATAAAAAAAATGCAAGATACAGAAAGAAGGAGAGAGTTCGTAAGCCGTCAACCGTTCCCTCTCCAGACTTAAAGCACCACTACAAGCACATAGAGAAAGAAAAATCTATGGCCATCAACACCGTTATATCTACCACCATCAGATCGTAGGAACCAACTCCAATACTTTTTTCTCCATTTTTTTAGATTTGGGTACTAAATATTACTTTTTATTGAGTTTTTTTGTTGGATAGGTTTAGATTTGGTCTTGGTTTTGATTCCTTTTTGTTTTGGGTTTTTGGGTTTTCCATGAAAATGTTTGCTTTTGGATTCCTTTCCCTGTTTTCTAATATCTGTGTTCATAGTGTTTTTTTTTTTTTTCCTGGGGTTTTGATTTGGAAAACCGGTTTTGCTGTTGATTCACCATCAATCTCCTCTTTCATAGGTAACTTCTTTCTTTTTTTTCTCTCTTTGGAGCACTGGCCATTCAGGTTTTTCTCTCTCACTCTTTGGGTTTTCAATTTTGGTAGATATTTGGATTCTAATTGGTTCTTAATTTTTCCAATCCTACTTTGAATTTTGATTTTAGGTTTTTGAATGTTTTGGTAGATATTTGGATTCCAATTGGTTCTTAATTTTTCCAATCCTACTTTGAATTTTGATTTTAGGTTTTTGAATGTTTTGGTAGATATTTGGATTCCAATTGGTTCTTAATTTTTTCACTCCTTCTTAGAATTTTGATTTTAGGTTTTTGAATTTCTTGATTTTAGCTAATCAGAGAATGTTTTGTGACAACATAGCTAATAAGAATGCTTTTAAATTTTCTCAATCTTTGCAAGTACCTCAATGCAAGGAAACCTTCATATCTATTACCTACAAGCTTCTGATTATTCATGCTTTCAGGTAAATGCATTCAATAAAAATATTCCTTTCATGTTATGCTTTCTGACAAGTGTTTAGGTCCTATGCATCTTAGAATATTAAAATTTTGGAAATTTTGGCAGGGTGCTCATGATGCAGAGATCCTATCATTGTGCTTTACCTTATCAAGTAAAAAGGAGGGCTAATTCTAAAGAAGCTGCAGATAGCCAGTCGTTCCTTGCATCAGGGGGCCGTGATTGAATGATCCATCTTTATGATGTCAATGCTACTTTCCTCTATTTTTTATTTTTATTTTGTTAATCTCTACACACTTACTGGCAATCTAATATTGCATTTAGCTTTTTTAAGCTTTTCTCATTAAGTTGTTTTTATTGTTACCCAAAAAATCACATTAACTTCTTTTTACTATCATCTAAAAGATGGGCTGTTGTTGAAAATTAAACTAAATCTTATGAAAAGCCCAAGCCCACTTATTCCCTTACATATTATGACCTAAGCATGATCTTTTCCCATGTGTAGATGAAAGTCAAACCCTAACCCACTTACAAACTCTCTTTCTTCTCCCCCATGCGTGGATGAAACTTGAAAGCCAAGAACCTAACTCACTTAGAAGCTCTCTTCCTCCATACAAGCTTCCCTTCAAACTACACACACTCTTCAACTTCTTTACAAACAACGATTTGTAATTCAGATTCACTGATTCTATTTGACCAAACCAACGTTCCTACACATTTTTCAAGTCATAATTCAGTCTTTCTGTGTAAAAAAATGGAGATCTATGATCAAGGAAGATATACAATCACTCTAAAAAATAAAAATAAAAAGGAAATATACAGTCTAACCTCAACAGTCCCACCACTCTATTTTCTCTTCCTCTTCCAAAACCTCTCTCTCTCTCACACATTTTGAGTGCTACATTAGGATTTCCCAAATTGAAGATAATATTCAATCTTACCAATGGGCTACACATTGGAAGGATTATCTACTAAGATAATGAGTGCTTCTCTTGCTGTGTTACAGGAGTAATACTTAGGTACTCTTGGAGCACAAGGAATAGTGCTTCCTTATCTCACATTTATGGTAGATTCCACTTATCAAATTTATGGTGGGGTCCATCATGAATGTGAAAGAATAGAACACCATTTTACTATACTTCAAGAATATTTAAGAATTTTTCGTGATAAAGAAAAAGTCAAATGCTATGTGATATGGCATAGTCACCAATAGTTATACTGCATTCAACTATATTCATATTAAATTTTAAGTTGTCTATGATACTATGGTATTACGTATGAAAACCAATTTGTTAACGACTTTTGATATGTTCCTACAATTGATTAAGAAATTCATAAATTGGATCCAACTGTTTATGTGCCTTTGAATTGTAGGTTTTTTTTTTTTTTTTACACAAATGCATTAAAGTGGTAGGTTCATTATAAGCATAAAGATGATCATAAGTTCAAATATTGACAAACAATTGAGATACTGAAGTAAAAGATTCTAATAGCATTTGTTCATTTAGTAGATTCTAATAGCATTTGTCCTTTTTGAAAATCTAAACAATTTATAGGATTCTAGCCACAAATATTTGGCATAAAATCTATGATGCAAAAATAATTTTGGTATCCAACAGTAGAAACTAGAAAGAACTACCGAAACTTTTAGTTAGATGTGTTAGGGTCATTGTTTATTTAATTGGCTAATCTTTTGACAAAATGCACTTTACTTGTAATTGAGTAGATCTAAGATGAGTTTAATATATCAAGAAATATGTTGCTCAAGCATATCAAGTGTTCGTATTAAAAGACATGAAGATTGGTCCAATAAACAAGTGAAGAAAAGTTGTTCATTAAATCTCGATAGATACTTGCTATCGAGACTTAATGTGAAGCTCAATAGGCGGCTCGACAGCAACTTGATCTATCGAGAATTACGATTTTCAGTTTTTCATATCCAAAATTCAGCCCAAGCTTATGTATTTGTTTAGGGTTTCTTTTCTCACAACCCTAGATATATATAAGGTTTATTTTAAAAGCTGTCTCACACGGATACAGGGACCAAGAGATTTATTTTCTCTGTGAGAAGCTACTACGTTTGTACGCCGTAAGGTTTTGTAACCGAGTTCTTCCTAATCTTTATTGTTGATGAAATGAAGAACTTTACAGCCAACAACATCGTTCAAGTTGCTAGAGTTAGTGATCCATGCAAATGGTTAGTCACAAATTAGAGATTTGTGCATCAAGGGAAAGAAGGCTACTACAAAATCAAGTCCAATTGGGTATTAGAGCAAAAGTTCAACTGTAGGTTCGTATTTTGGGATAGACTAGGGTAGTAGTAAGATTCCTTATACTTGCAATCGCTTGATTGTTGATTAGTGGATTCTTAAGAGTGGTGACCTTAAAATCACCTGATGTGGTTTTTGTCTTGTGGGAGGTTTTCTTTATTTATCAACAAATTACCGTGCCAATTTAATTTCCACTGCATTTAGTATATTAACTAAGCTAAATTCTTGCATGATTTGTAGTGTAACTTATTATTAGTTTTCTACAATATTTCAATAAGTTTACCAAGAATCTTATAGTTTAATTGATTTGCACATCAATTTCCAATAGAGACATTCATGATTCATATCCCCCAACTATCAATGTATAATTTTTTTTTTTTTTTTGAATAAACTTCCTTCTAAAAAATTATAATCTTTAATTATTTTATAGACAAAACAGAAATCACACTATATATATATATGTGTGTGTGTGTGTGTGTGTGTGTGTGTGTTCACAAATTAAAAATTGCATAATATGGTTGTTAATATAGATAGGCATGGTTCTTGCCTACTAAAAAAAATGCATATATCCTTCAATTATTGTTTCTCATATAAATTATAAAAAAAATTATATAAATTTTTTTTTTTTGAGAAGAATATTAAAATTTCATTATACTATAACAAAATAAATATATTTATTCTATTATACACACATATGTATTACATGTAACGGAAAGAAGTTTGAAAATTTAAAGGACTTAAGATTTATTTTAATGAATTCAAAAATATTTAATTTTTATGGCTTTTGTATCAATTGTTGTCAATGCGCAACTAAACATGGGTAAGAATGTTATATTCTAAATTTATTATTATTATTCCAACTAAAAATTATCTCTGATATATTGTTTATAAAAATAATCTTATAAATTCATTTGATATAAATAATTAATGCACAACTATAGATAATTAATATAAGCATTCACTCTATTAACTAATTTAATGAACTAACACTTTGATATAAATGCAAACTTTGTTGATTTAAAATCCTAAATAAAGAGAACTTCAAGGATGCACTACATGACACAACCTCATACTCTCTAACATGAAGTCTCTGCTCTTATATATATATATATATTTATATTGATTGATTTGTTGATTTGTTGGTGCCTTTACGATTTGTATGAAATTTGACTTAATTAATCAACTTGAATAATTGAATTAATTAACCGCGTTAAGCTATCTTAACCCAACAAGATGCACACCAATTTTTTTATTTTTTTTTTAAAGTCTTCCTGCAATATTTATTATTTCAACCTGAGACCAATATAATTTTTTTTTTTTGAGAGACCAATATAATTTAATTATACCTTTTATGCAAAGCTTGAGACTACCATACTTTTAAGCAAAATTTTCCAGTGCATCGCATGAATTTCTAACTAGTTGGTGTAAATTGGTGGAAATACTCCTTCATTAAAACACCCACATCCCATATTTGCTCGTCATTATCATCTTGCTTTCATTATTCAGGAGCAACAGAGACATAGTATGTTTGTCATTATCTCCTTGCATTCATTATTCAGGAGCAACATAGACAAAGTTAGTTTGTCATTATCATCTTGCTTTCGTTATTCAGGAGCAACAGAGACATAGTAAGTTTGCGGAACTGTTTAGAAAGAAAAAAAAAAAAAAGTTTGTGGAACTGTTGCGGTCGAATAAGTTCGTGGAACTGCCTGGCCTGACAAGGTCTGTAAAGCTACCACGACTGAAATGTTTTCTGGAACTACGGGTGCTGAAACAGCGAAGCCTTCAAACTTTTTGAGGAAACCACCCGGGTTACATCTGAATCTCTGATAATGCAGCAATGGCCAATGCCAACTATTCAGTCAAAGTTTCTGTTATCGTCCTTTTGGGACTTGCAGGCTTCTGTCTTTTTTTTCAATTCAACACTAAGATTGACACTGCTTGCCAAAACATGCTTCCAAATCCTCAGATATTGCTCTTGGGTTATGTCTGGCGGTTTGCTCGTACCTCTCAGGAGCAAGCTTTGATTTAAATGCTGAAAATCAAAGGGACTTTAGGAATTAGGAAACCATATTGGATTGTTTGCATTTTACCTCACAATAAGGGTGTAATGATATTACTTTGGGGCTCCGAACAATTCAGTATCTTCTGTGTCTTCATCATCATCCAATCAAAGTGTGGTGCTAAAATCCTGATTTTCTTTCTTCTTGCTGAGAGTCTGTCTCAATTTCTTGACCTTCTCCTTCACTTTAGTGGGAACTCATTTATCGTTATGGTGAACATGTTCTTTCTTCTAGGTATTATCTTTCCCAAATGTAGGTGATGAGGAGGTAGGCAACCACTTTGAACCTTCTTATGAAAAGCATGCTGAAGTCAGAGAATTAAACGAAATAAATAAGCCTCTTTTGCAACACTAACGCTAAATAAATTCTGGAAAGCTCACTTTCAGAGGGCTGTCCCCACAGAAAACACCAGACCAGAATTTCCCTGAATATGTGTTTTTTTTTTTTTTTTGGGGGGTGGGGTGATCGCTTGTATTTCAGTAATCTTTTTGATTTTTGAACAGCCGCTAGTAATAAATTCCATTTTGGTAGTTATGCTTGAAAAATTGATAAAAGAATCACTTTTTTCCAGATCTAAGGCAATAAGCCTGCTGAGTTGCCCAAAAGATGGGTGGATCTCAACCAAATTTCTGCAGCATGTAAGATATTGCTGTAACAAAACTGAAAACTGAAACTGAAAACTAAAAACTGAAACTGAAAACACTGTAACAAAATAATTTTTAAATGTGTGAATAGTACTGTGAGACCCATTTTTAATGAAAAAGTTGATAAAAAGTGTAATTTGTGGGTCCGTGAACAGTGCATATGTGCACTGTTCACTGAGAAAGTCAACAATTGCGGTTACTGTTCATTGAACAGTAACCGCAATACTCCAAATGAAAACGCGTGAAAAAAAAAAAAAAAAAAAAAAAAAACAAAAAACAAAACGCAACGCAACGCAACGTGAATTAAGTTGAATACAAACACACACATAGTCTCTCAAGCCTTAACTCAAGTGATGTCAAGCGATTGAATGAGGTTATACAAACGTCTAAATCCAAGCATTTTGAGTTGTACAAATACTGTTCAAAAACAATTTTGCTTCCGTCAAACATAGAATTTATTTTATTAAGAAATTTTATTAATCACAGGTGGCAACTCAAACACAGGGGCTGCTACTCCTAAAGAGAAGAAAAATAATAAATAATAGAAAGGCAGTTGAAACAACAAAATTACCTTTACTCTTTAAATACATGTAGGCTAAAAGAGTGGAATAACTAGTAGAAATTAATTCGTTATATCCATGTCAACAACTTAAAGAGTCAAAGCAAAGACATTTTACTCCTTAATACGACACATTTCATAATCAATAGTAACTCCGCCATCTGTTGAAATACTTCAATCTCTGAATAAAAGGCACCAAAAGACTCAGTATTTTAAAAAATTACACCTATGACAACAACTAAGTCACCAAGTGATTGAAAACAAAAAATCATCATGCGATTGAATACTTCTTTTGGCTATCTAGAATATGAGATATCTTTAAGTTAATTTCTGTATTAATTACAATGGAATCAGCTTTTATAATTAACAAACAAACGCCTGAATATATGAGAAATCTTAGTTGACAATAACATTCAAATTCTTTTTCAAAGAACTCAAATATATGCCATTTAAAATTTTAAACACCTTTCTACAGATTAATCCATACACACAAAGATCCTGATAAAGCCCTACTTGTCCTACACTCATACCTGACCTCCATGACATACATGGCTGATCTGAAAGAATAGCACATTAACAGTTAAGACTCTAAAATTTGACTCCAGACCATTATTCTATCAAATTCATTCAAAAATCTGCACATATCAACTTAAATTGCTAAAAGCTATAATGACTTTTTCATGTTAGAGCACTGCTGCCAATAAAGATGTTCAGCACACAAAAAGCATAGTATATTGTGTTTTCCCCCTCTCACCCCCCCAACCCCCCGGCCAATATCTCCGTACCAACACAGCACACTCCAACTGCTACGTTATCAGACATAGCATTCTCCTTCTTTGGATACCACACAAAGAGAAACAATTCCCACCCACCAAGGAGGAATGTATGTTCTACAGAAGAACAAAGGTTTGGTGCTCCCAACACCTAGTCTACAGAGAAACTCTTTTTGTGAAGCCGTTTTGACAATTTGGTAATTGAAAAAAGCAAAGGCTGATAAATGTTAATCATGTACTATGTACTTTGGGGGAAAAAATCAAGAACCAAAGTTACAATGATCAAGTAAAACAAGGAGGGAAAAACAAGAAAAGGATGGAAGAGCTAAATTCCATTCAAGGAGAGTATGAAAGAGAAAAGATTTAAAACTAGAGAATAGATCGTTCACAACCCTCAAGGATTCTAGCATTCCGTTCTTGCCAAATACACCACATCAAGTAATGTGGCATAAGCCTCCAAATATAGCTATATTGCGATGAGAAATAAACTTACCCTACTGCAAAAATCAAACAACTCGATAACACTTTGTGGCATAATCCAATGAATTCCAAACAAGCAAAAAACTAAAGACCACAACTCATAAGCTATAGGCTATGAAGAAGAAAATGATCTGCCAACTCCCCACACCTTTTGCACACATAACACCCCAACAACAATAATTTGCATTTTTTGAAGGTTATCTGTAGTTGTAATCTTATCCAAAGAAGCAGAACATGAAAAAAAAAAAAGCTATCCTTGGAGAAACCTTCGATTGCCACATCATTTTCCATGGAAAACATACGACAGTAAGGGGATAAAGAATGATAATATCCTCACACCTCAAAATCTCTACTCTTTGCTGGCTTCCAACAGACTTTATTAGGAACAATACCCCACACAGACGAAGAGTAAACAATGTCCATAAACAAAGCCAAAGATTCTAGTTCCCAATCATGCACTGGATGACAAAACTGAGCATCCCAATGGATCCTCCCAACCAAAAAAACACGTAACCTCCGCAATTGAAGACTCCCTTGCATTACTAATATAGTAAAATTCTGGGAATGCCTCCTTAAGAGTACAATCCCCACACCACCACATGCTCCCAAAATTTCACTCTAGTTTCATTGCTCACATCATTTGGTAGGAGTTCTGAAAAAATCAACCAATCACTTCTAATGAATTTCCATAGGCTAACACCACATGCACTTTACATAGATTTTGTGAACCAACCACCCCTTTCATTAAAAAAATAAAAATCTACAGTATGATAGAGTTTTGAGGTTTTCTCAAATTAATTGAAGTTTAGTTAAAATTTTATCATATTATAGAAATATCTTAATAAATCACAAATACAATATATTCATAATTATAATAACAATAGTTTATAATCACTCCATCAGCGTCTATCACTTCCGCAAACTCAAACATCAGTTTATGCTCCTCTATATCACGGATTTGGAAGCCCTTTCGAGCTTTCCACAAGAGATTAAAAATCCTCACTACTGCTTCTAAATTCAATGCCCTTCTAGTTATGAAGCAACAATATGCACATTACGTTTTGCTTTCATGTCCGGATCAATTTTACACTCTTCTTTTACCAATAAAGAAAGCTTTCCCAAAATATATAATTTGGTAATCGAAAGAACAGAGAATGATACATGGTAATTGGGTATTTTCTACTTTAAATTATACAGAACATATTGTTTTCGTAATACTTTTATTTTGTACAATATATGTTTTTTGGATTACATTGTGAAAAAAACAAAAAAAAGGATAGATTATTTTTGGGAACCGGTATATGAATTGAAAGGTAGAAAAATACTCCCACAAAAAACTACCGAAAATATATATTCATATTTTTTGATAGGTAATAAAACTTTTATCGAATAAAATGAACATCGTGTTTGTAATGATGAACACTCTAGACATGAAAAAATACAAAAAGCTCAAGAGCTAAAGCTAACAAATTGTAGGAAAGCAAATTGAAATACATCATGTAAAACCCCAAATACGAACCTACTAAAACAGAGTGCCAAAAAACTACCAAAAATATGGGGGTAAACACCCAGACCAATTGGAATAAGGTAAAAAGGTGAACTAGATCATAAAACACATGTTCAAGATCCCAAACAGTCCCACCTAGCTTCACCCCACTAACAACATTTAAAAAGATTGTCTATAGTAAAAAGTCCCAAACAAACAAAAAGAAGGGAACCCCTCTATGTTTGGGGTGGATCACAATTCCCCCTTTATCTTTGAAACAACCGGTGTACAACTAATAATTTCTTCAAAAGATTATGTTGGATTTAACTGAAAAAGTAACGTATTGGGGGCATTTGCTCATTTCCCAAATATAGAGGGGCAAATTGATTGGTTTCACAAATACGAGGGGGAATTATGAACTAACCGAAACATAAAGGCCAAAAGAAAGAAAGAAAGAAACATAGATAGATAGGAGTCAGCTATAAAATGAAGAGAAGCACCATCCAACAATAAAAGTACAGTAATTGAAATACCAAAAATAAGTATTATTGAATTATGACATATTAACTTAATAAGGAAAAAGGATCAATAAGGAGCCAAGTAGGTACTTAACATTGCTCAAAACATAACAGAATACAAGTGAACACATTTCATAATCAATAGTAACTGCACCCTCTGTTATACATCAATCTATGAATAAAAGGCACCAAAGGACTCAGTATTTTAAAAATTACACCAATGACAACAAAGAAGTCACCACAGGGGATTTGCATTAGAAACAAAAAATCATGTGATTGAATACTTCTATTGGCTATCAAGAATATGAAATATCTTAAAATTAATTTTTGTATTAATTACAATAGAATCAGCTTTTATACTTAACAAACAAACGCCTGAATATATGAGAAATCTTAGTTGACAATAACATTCAAATTATTTTGGAAGAACTTAAATATATGGTATGCCATTTAAAATTTTAAACACATTACTATTTACTAGAGACTAATCCATAGACAGAAAGATCCTGATAAGCCCTACTTGTCCCCCACTCATACTGACTTCCATGACATACATCGCTGATCTAAAAGAATAGCACATTAAAAGAGTTAAAGAATCTGTAAAATTCGACATCAGACCATTATTTTAACAAATTCATTCAAAAATCTGCACCTCAACTTAAACTACTAAAAGCTATAATGAGTTTTCAAATTAAAGTACTGCTGCCAATAAAGATGTCCAGCACACTAAAAGCAAATTGTGTTCCCGCCCTTCCCCTTTTGCAAATATCTGTATACCAACACACCCCACTGACCCAGTCCAACTGAGGACACAACTTAGCTCCAGTTACCTCTCCAACTGATACGTTATCAAACATAGCATTCTCCTCCTTAGGATACTACACAAAAAGAAACATATCCCACCCACCGAGGAGGAATGTAGGCTCTACAGAAGCCCAAGGTTTGGTGCCACCAACACCTAGTCTACAAAGAAACTCTTCTTATGATGTCGTTTTGACAATTTGGTAATAAAATAAAATAAAAACAAACTCTGACAAATGTTAGTCATGTATTATGTACTTTAAGTTATACAAGGCTAGTTGCTGATATGAAATTTGATGATTATGATAGTTATTAATAGACATTCATTATGATTGCATTTGTATATAAAAGTATAAAACAATATTTTAATGTGGCAACATTTCATAAGGTTAATCAAAAGTTAAATTGCTTCGGTTTTATATAAATTAAAGATCTATATTTTAAAATACTTTTATTTTTATTTATCATATGTAATATAATATTACCTATGTGGTTCCAAATGCAGGCCTGCCAAGTTTGCATCCTCCTTCAATGCAGTTCTCCAATTGTTCACCTTGTCTATGGGGCCATTCAGGAGTGCCTCCGCAAAAATTTCCTTCTGTTCTAGCATTGTGGTTTGAGACACATCATAGAAAATAGGCAACACGCTCTGATTTAACAGCCTTTTGCATTCCATGATCTTCACCAGCTCATCAAGGCACCAATGCAAAGTAGCATATTTTTTCGAGAACACAACAACTGCAATCCTTGATGTCTCAATTGCCTTCAATAACTCGGGTCCAATCTCTCCCCCTCTAGGGTGGTCTACGTCATCTATATAAGCACGAATCCTTTTACGGTCTAAAGCGGAAAAAAGATAGGTGGTAAAGCTTGTGCGGGTATCTTCCCCACGAAAACTAACGAAGACCTCATATTCATGTGTCGATGTTGGGGTTGATAAAGATGAGTTTTCATATTAGAGTACTGCTGCCAATAAAGATGTCCAGCACACTAAAAGCATATTGTGTTCCCCCCCTTCCCCTTTTGCCAATATCTCTATACCAACACACCCCACTGACCCACTCCAACTGAGGACACTACTTAGCTCCAGTTACCTCTCCAATTGATACATTATCAGACATAGCATTCTCCTCCTTAAGATACCACACAAAAAGAAACATATCCCACCCACCAAGGAGGAATGTAAGCTCTACAGAAGCCCAAGGTTTGGTGCCGCCAACACCTAGTCTACAAAGAAACTCTTCTTATGATGTTGTTTTGACAATTTGGTAATAAAATAAAAAACAAACACTGACAAATGTTAGTCGTGTATTATGTATTCTTAAGTTATACAAGGCTAGTTGCTAATATGAAATTTGATGATTATGATAGTTATTAATAGACATTTATTATGATTGCATTTTTATATAAAAGTATAAAACTATATTTTAATGTGGCAACATTTCATAAAGTTAATCAAAAGTTAATTTGCTTCAGTTTTATATAAATTAAAGATCTATCTTTTAAAATACTTTTATTTTTATTTATCATATGTAATATAATATTACCTATGTGGTTCCAAATGCAAGCCTGCCAAGTTTGCAGCCTCCTTCAATGCAGTTCTCCAATTGTTCACCTTGTCTATGGGGCCATTCAGGAGTGCCTCCGCAAAAATTTCCTTCTGTTCTAGCACTGTGGATTGAGACACATCATAGAAAATAGGCAGCACGCTTTGATTTAACAGCCTTTTGCATTCCATGATCTTCACTAGCTCATCAAGGCACCAATGCGAAGTAGCACAGTTTTCCAAGAACACAACAACTGCAATCCTTGATGTCCCAATTGCCTTCAATAACTTGGGTCCAATCTCTCCCCCTCTAGGGAGGTCCACGTCATCTCTATAAGCACAAATCCTTTTACGGTCTAAAGCGGCCAAGAGATAGGCGGTAAAGCTTGTGCAGGTATCTTCCCCACGAAAACTAACGAAGACCTCATATTCATGTGTCAATGTTGGGGTTGATAAAGATGAGTTTTCATATTAGAGTACTGCTGCCAATAAAGATGTCCAGCACTCTAAAAGCATATTGTGTTCCCGCCCTTCCGCTTTTGCCAATATCTCTATACCAACACACCCCACTGACCCACTCCAACTGAGGACACTACTTAGCTCCAGTTACCTCTCCAACTGATACGTTATCAGACATAGCATTCTCCTCCTTAGGATACCACACAAAAAGAAACATATCCCACCCACCAAGGAGTAATGAAGGCTCTACAGAAGCCCAAGGTTTGGTGCCACCAACACGTAGTCTACAAAGAAACTCTTCTTATGATGTCGTTTTGACAACTTGGTAATAAAATAAAATAAAAACAAACTCTGACAAATGTTAGTCATGTATTATGTACTTTAAGTTATACGAGGCTAGTTGCTAATATGAAATTTGATGATTATGATAGTTATTAATAGACATTTATTATGATTGCATTTGTATATAAAAGTATAAAACTATATTTTAATGTGGCAACATTTCATAAGGTTAATCAAAAGTTAATTTGCTTCAGTTTTATATAAATTAAAGATCTATATTTTAAATACTATTATTTTTATTTATCATAAGTAATATAATATTACCTATGTGGTTCCAAATGCAACCCTGCCAAGTTTGCAGCCTCCTTCAATGTAGTTCTCCAATTGTTCACCTTGTCTATGGGGGGGCCATTCAGGAGTGCCTCCACAAAAATTTCCTTCTGTTCTAGCACCGTGGATTGAGACACATCATAGAAAATAGGCAGCACACTTTCATTTAACAGCCTTTTGCATTCAATGATCTTCACCAGCTCATCAAGGCACCAATGCGAAGTAGCATAGTTTTTCGAGAACACAACAACTGCAATTCTTGATGTCTCAATTGCCTTCAATAACTCGGGTCCAATCTCTCCCCCTCTAGGGAGGTCTACATCATCTCTATAAGCACGAATCCTTTTACGGTCTAAAGCGGCCAAGAGATAGGCGGTAAAGCTTGTGCAGGTATCTTCCCCACGAAAACTAACGAAGACCTCATATTCATGTGTCGATGTTGGGGTTGATAAAGATGAGTTTTCATATTAGAGTACTGCTGCCAATAAAGATGTCCAGCACACTAAAAGCATATTGTGTTCCCGCCCTTCCCCTTTTGCCAATATCTCTATACCAACACACCCCACTGACCCACTCCAACTGAGGACACTACTTAGCTCCAGTTACCTCTCCAACTGATACGTTATCAGACATAGCATTCTCCTCCTTAGGATACTACACAAAAAGAAACATATCCCACCCACCGAGGAGGAATGTAGGCTCTACAGAAGCCCAAGGTTTGGTGCCACCAACACCTAGTCTACAAAGAAACTCTTCTTATGATGTCGTTTTGGCAACTTGGTAATAAAATAAAATAAAAACAAACTCTGACAAATGTTAGTCATGTATTATGTACTTTAAGTTATACAAGGCTAGTTGCTGATATGAAATTTGATGATTATGATAGTTATTAATAGACATTTATTATGATTGCATTTGTATATAAAAGTATAAAACAATATTTTAATGTGGCAACATTTCATAAGGTTAATCAAAAGTTAATTTTCTTTGGTTTTATATAAATTAAAGATCTATATTTTAAAATACTTTTATTTTTATTTATCATATGTAATATAATATTACCTATGTGGTTCCAAATGCAAGCCTGCCAAGTTTGCAGCCTCCTTCAATGCAGTTCTCTAATTGTTCACCTTGTCTATGGGGCCATTCAGGAGTGCCTCCGCAAAAATTTCCTTCTGTTCTAGCACTGTGGATTGAGACACATCATAGAAAATAGGCAGCACGCTCTGATTTAACAGCCTTTTGCATTCCATGATCTTCACCAGCTCATCAAGGCACCAATGTGAAGTAGCATAGTTTTTCAAGAACACAACAACTGCAATCCTTGATGTCTCAGTTGCCTTCAATAACTCGAGTCCAATCTCTCCCCCTCTAGGGAGGTCCACGTCATCTCTATAAGCACGAATCCTTTTACGGTCTAAAGCGGCAAAGAGATAGGCAGTAAAGCTTGTGCGGGTATCTTCCCCACGAAAACTAATGAAGACCTCATATTCATGTGTCAATGTTGGGGTTGATAAAAATGAGTTTTCATGTTAGAGTACTGCTGCCAAGAAAGATGTCCAGCACACTAAAAGCATATTGTGTTCCCGCCCTTCCCCTTTTGCCAATATCTCTATTCCAAAACACCCCACTGACCAACTCCAACTGAGGACACTACTTAGCTCCAGTTACCTCTCCAATTGATATGTTATCAGACATAGCATTCTCCTCCTTAGGATACCACACAAAAAGAAACATATCCCACCCACCAAAGAGGAATGTAGGTACTACAGAAGCCCAAGGTTTGGTGCCACCAACACCTAGTCTACAAAGAAACTCTTCTTATGATGTCGTTTTGACAATTTGGTAATAAGAAAAAAACAAACACTGACAAATGTTAGTCATGTATTATGTACTTTAAGTTATACAAGGCTAGTTGCTAATATGAAATTTGATGATTATGATAGTTATTAATAGACATTTATTATGATTGCATTTGTACATAAAAGTATAAAACTATATTTTAATGTGGCAACATTTCATAAGGTTAATCGAAAGTTAATTTGCTTCGGCTTTATATAAATTAAAGATCTATATTTTAAAATACTTTTATTTTTATTTATCATATGTAATATAATATTACCGATGTGGTTCCAAATGCAAGCCTGCCAAGTTTGCAGCCTCCTTCAATGCAGTTCTCCAATTGTTCACCTTGTCTATGGGGCCATTCAGGAGTGCGTCCGCAAAAATTTCCTTCTGTTCTAGCAGAATAATTGGCATGAATGATATATGTTTTCTGTCCCTAATTTCTGCACATTAAGGCAAGTTATTTATTCATTAAATAAGAAATAGTCAAAAACAAAAATATTTGGGGAAACCAGAGAGAGAGAGGAAGAAATGGAGTGCAATTATGAAAATACTGTATAAGAGAAGAAAGGAGGAGGTAGGAGATAACTTATTGTTCATCTGTCTTAATATTGTTATGATCTTCACATTGCTTCTTCTTTAATACTGCTTCTTCTTTAATACGTTCACTGATCAAGATATTTGGCACATGGGCAATCCTGGACCACTCTGCACCGCTCCCCTTTCCACATCTTTTATTAGTTTGGGGCAATGACGAATATTCAGGTCTTCCATCCTCTGGAAGAACTCAATAGATATGCTGTCCCTATTGCCTGCACATTGAATAATAAGAAATCCATGTGGTGTTAATTTTTTTTTGATATGTAATAAGTTTTATTGATATAAAAAATGGAACACCCTAGTACACAGGAAGCATACAGGGGTCAACAAATCAAGTACAAAAATTACAAGAATCAAGGAAATCAAGAAAAGAATAGCATAATTGGTTTCGCATAGCAACCAACCAATCCAATAAAATTCTAAAGAAAAACAACTTGAGGCCTAGTATGGATCTCTCATTATCTTCAAAACACCTACCTCTCCCTCCAAAGACACCACATTAAGCAATGGAGAACAATTAACCATATATGACCATTTCATTGACGACCAAACTTGCCTTGCCAACAAGCTAGAAGCCCCATAACGGATTGTGGCATAACCCAGCTTACTCCAAATAAACCCAACACCATAGACCATAAATCCATGTGATGTTAATTTTTTAACATCCCATGCTCCTAGCAATTAGTTTGTTATGTCCATGTTAGCAACTAAAAGAGTCAAAGCAAAGGACATTTTGCACTGTTCAGGCTAAGCCATAAAAAAAAACCAGACACACAAAATCACTTTCAAATCAAAGAGTGTCAAACCACAGTTCAGTGATCTGACTGTATTCAATCTAACTCTGTACATTGTTCTGGTGACATGAACACATATATGGAGTTCACAAGCACACCTTTACATAGTCTAAACAATTTTGTTTACACATTGGAGTTCAACTTTGCTGTCACTAGTAGAACTGGGGCTCACATAACTTCACTGCCCACCGCCTTTTTGCATATGATCCAATAAAGCTTTTTTTTTTTTTTTTGATAAGTGTAAATCTTACCACATTCTTATGCGACTCACTCCATTTTCCAGAAATAAATTGACCCACAGAAACATAGAAATTATGACCAAATTTTAGACAGCTTTAAGCACGAGAACTGATTCATGCAGTGTTACAGTTTCAGCACACACAAATTTAAAAGGCCACCCTATAAGGGAAGGTTACAAGAAATGATGAGACAAAAAATGAGTATGTTTTCATCAATAGACATAAAAGCAAGCTCTAATAGCAACAATTTCAATATTCAAAAAAAAGAAATTTTCCCAATTGCCATAAAATTTCAATTTCATATATAATAATTAGAAGAAAGAAAACAGGCTAGCAAAAAAAAAATTGTTAGTAGCAAGACAATTGGCAGCAGTTTTTTTTTTTTTTTTCTTTGTGTGAGTGCGTGTGTGTGAAATAATTGGCAGCAGACACAAAATACATAACGTCCATGTGTAATGAAATTTGTAAAATAATTGCAAATAATTTGATATGGTGAAAAGTAAAAGTTGCAGATAATTTGGAACTTTCCAGTATTTAGAGTGGTTGGTGAAATTACTTTCTATTTATTAATTCAAGAAGCATTGATCTAAAATGTAACATTCGTTAATATTAGATATTTTATCAATTAGAAGTATTCATTCACGAGATCAACACAATATCAATGATCATATAGTTCGATCATCTGAAGTATGCAGTTTATGAAAACATTTGTTTGCAGCATGTAATTTAACACTGTTTGTTTCGATGAAAAACCTTGTGTGAAGATAGTTTTCTGCATTTTTTGGTGTTTGGTAGTATCATAAAAAATGAGCCAAGAGAAAACTATCTTTGGTCAACAAGAAAAGCATAACTTGTTTTTTTAGAGATTGTTTTCCAAAAAAAATTTTTGCAAAACAACTCACGGCAAGCTAAATAAGGAAAGTTAGGAGATCATTTTCCAACTCATTTAAGATTGCTACCAAATATAGGAAAAGAAGATAGTTATAGAGAGAATACTTTTTGGAAAATGACTCATTTTCTAGAAAGCATTAACTTCGAAACAAACAAAGAGTAAGAAACCAACCCCCCCCCCCCCCTTTCCCAAAAAAAAAAAAAGGCACCAAAATGATTTGTTGTCCAATTGGGTATCCCACAATTTCCGGTAGCTTATTTACATAGTGTTTATCAAAAGATATAGTTAAACCAAAGTTCGATTATTTGCAAAGAAGCTGAGATAAAAAGCAAAGGAACACTTGGGGAAAGTGAAGAGAGACAACAATAAATTGGGGGCAATTAGGAAATGGAATATACTCCTAGTCTTGGGATAATTTAAATCAGATAAGATTGTTAGAAAAGAGGATACGAGATATGAGTAAACTTACTGATCATCAGTACCATCTTCAAAGTCGTCGTTTTAACTTGGATCTTGGGTGATGGGCAATGTTGAATTCCTTTGGAAATATTCATTTAATTTGGGACAATCAATAATCTCCAGTCTTTCCAATTTTGTGAGGCGTCGCAAGGCAATTGTGGGTAGATACATCAGGTTCTTGCAAGACCCAAGAGACAGCTTTTGAAGAGAAGAAAGGTTGCCTAACCACTCAGGCAAAGTTTCTATTCCATCAAATCCATTTATATGGAGCTCTTTAAGGACCTTGAAGCTTTTAATTTCACCCGGGAGATAATTGAGTTTAGCCCACCCATACAATCTTAGTCTTTTAAGGGACACATGCAAGTGTTGGACGGAACGGGGAATGGGGAAGGCATCCAGCTCCTCACAAAACCCACCAATCCCCAAAGACTTTAAGCCGCTGAGGCAATCAAATAATCCCTCTGGTAGACACGTTAACATTGGGCATTTTTTAATTACTAATTCGATAAAAGAATGCAATTCTCGCAAATCTGGAATTGAAATCAGATTCATCAGGATCTTGCAATTATCAATTCGAAGCTTTTGAAGAGAAGAGAGGTTACCCAACCACTTGGGCAAAGCTTTCATTCCATCAAAGTCCCGTATCTCCAAACTTCTAAGGACAGTGAAGTGTTGAATTTCATTCGGGAGAGAGCTGGGTTTAGCCCACCCTATCAATGTCAAATCTTCAAGGGACGTCTGCAAGTGTGAGATGGAATGAAAACTAGGAAAAGCTTCTAGCTCCTCACAAAACCCACCAATTGACAAAGACTTCAAGCATTTTGATAACCCTGTGGGTAAACACCTCAACTTTCTGCAATTTATAATTTCTAATTTAGTAAGAAAATGAAAGTCTTGTAGATCAGGAATTTCCTCACAAAACCCACCAATCGACAAAGAATTCAAGCGTTTTGATAACCCCGTGGGTAAACACCTCAACTTTCTGCAATTTATAATTTCTAATTTAGTAAGAAAATGAAAGTCTTGTAGATCAGGAATTGATGTCAGATTAGGACAATCACGTATTGAAAGAGATGAACAAGATAGTAGCCTAGTGGATAGAACGTCTTCAATACCACACAAATTGTTGACCAAGTGTCTGACACCTTCTAAATATTCCAGGTTCGGACAATCATAGACTACCAATTCCTCCAGCGAGAGGAGGACTGGCAAATAGCTCAGGTTCTCACAATTTTCTACGTAGAGTGATTGGAGAGAGGTGCAAAGAGGCATAACATACTGCTGTGGCAAGATGGATAGCAAATCAACACATTTACGTATCTTCAAATCCTTGAGAATCATATTATTTTGAAACAACTGCATTGGCAGAAAATCAAGTTCTGAGATATCATAAATATTGAGCGACCTGAGTGTGGTAAGCTTACTAGTAATATTTTTGAATGGTGGGCTGCGAATCTTGCTGATTTGTAATTTTTCAAGAGATGGAAAATGACTTGGAGCACTTACAAGTTTATAACACTCTGCAATGGTCAACTCCTTAAGGCAAGGAAACACCTTACTTTCTGTTGTTATCTCCTCTGCTTCCTTCCACTCCTCTAAGCTGGTCATTTGTTCCAATTCAAGTCTTCTTAAAGATGGAAAGAAAATGCTATGATCACCATCCCCATAAAACTGAGTTCCTATACTTGTTACGCTATACATTCCTTGTATTTTAAGAACCCTAAGACAAGGTAAATGCCCAAGAGGTGGAATTTGTTCACATTTACTACAGAGCCTTAAAGTGATATCAACCAAACTACCAAATAGAAAACCATCCCTCGCATCACGACCTGTCAACATCCATGACGAGAATTTCTCTCCTTTGAACCCTGTAATGCTTAAGCTTTTCAAATTTTGATGAGGCTGGAGGCCTTCTAACACTGCTTCATCATTATATTTTTCTGCTAATAAAATCTCTTCACTATCATAACGATCTTCTCGATTAGAATCAATATCCCAGTGAAATCCCAACTTGTATAATTTGGTCTTTTCTATTATATTTGCTCTTTTGGCTTCTTCCTTGTCTCTCACATGCTCTAGATTATAGATGTCTAGTTCTCCTTTGAGCTTGTTTAAGTGTTTCAATTCTTCAATTCGACAACCTGCATCTGGATTCACAGTGAAAAATTGCAATGTTTGAAGAGACGTCAACTGCCCCAAATCTTTAGGCGTTCTCTCAATGTAAACACCATCAAGATAAATATGCCTCAAGTTAATCAAACTGCTTAGATCTTTTGGCAGCTCTTTAAGATAAGAGCAATCTTTGATTCTTAAAGTTTGCAAATTGTACAGCATGGTGATGGAATTCGGAAATATCTCAATCTTAGTGTGTGAGATGTGAAGAAGCCTCAAATGTATTAAATGCTCCATTGAATCTGGCAATTTTATTATATTATCCCCAGATAACTTTAAGACACGCAAGCATTTCAAATTTGGTAACATGTCGTCAAAGTCAGCATTTTCTAAAATTGAAGTGCGCAATTTCGGGAAACCATCTCCTGTAAATGAAATTCTTGGTGTTGGCATTGTTTTGCCATCAGATCGGGCGACAAAATGTTGTACACGGCTAACGTTACCTGCGAAATCCCCCTCTACAATCATAGTTTCAAATCTTGAAATTGCGAGTGCAAGATCATGCACCAAATCATGCATTTTGCAACTGATAATATTACCATAGGCATCCTTTTTAGCAGTTACGAAAAACGAAGTTGCCAACAAAATATTGAAATACATGTTACCAATATCCTCCATCTCCATAGATCTTTCTCTAGGTGGTTCAAGGAAACCTTCAGCCATCCAATGCTGAATTAATTCATCCTTTCTCATTTCACAACCCTCGGGGAATATTGCACAATATGCAAAACACCGTTTTAAATACAGTGTTGGAAAATGATCAAAGCTTAACTTTAATAATGGAAAGACATCACTATTATCACCACCCAACAAATCCCAAATTTCATTATTTTGAATTGATAACCAATCATTTATATCACGTTTAAAGAACATGGTTGTCCCTAAAGCTCTTGCAGCCAATGGAAGTCCTCTACATCTTTTAGCAATCTCCATTCCAATAGCCTCAAAATCTAAAGGCAGTGAAATTCCTTCATTTGCATATGCTCTTTTTTTGAATATATCCCAACAATCATCTTTTGATAATTTTCCCAAGTGCCATGGGGGAAGTGTCATAATATTCTGTGCTACATTATCATCTCGCGTTGTAACAATAATTTTATTTCCAAGATTTGAATTTATCCCTTCCAGGAGACGCCTAAAGTCGCCCCATTTATCAATAGCTCCATTCCAAACATCATCAAGCACTAGAATGTATTTCTTCCTCTGCATTTTCTTTCGAAGTTCTTGAAGTATTTGCTCTATTTCATCAGCCTCAAAGCCAATTGATTCTTCATCTAGAGATTTAAGAATCTCTCTTAAAATCCCTTCAACATTGAAATTTTTACTGACATGCACCCAAGCTCGTACATCAAAATTTTTCTTTACTGCTTCATGGTCAAATACCAGCTTTGCTAAAGTAGTCTTCCCAAGTCCTCCCATGCCCACTATAGGAAGAATAGAGATAACCTGTTTATTGCCTGAAGTAATAATTAACTTCGTTATATCTACAACATCGAATTTTCTTCCCACAACATCTTCTTTTTCTTCGTCTTGGAAGGAGCCTATATTCTTTTCCAGGCTAATCTTGGTAATTGAATCCACCAACTCCACTCTAATTTTATCCAACGATTGTTTGATGGTCTTAACTTCTTCAAGATTGCATAATTTAAAGTTTACCTTATCCATATTTTGATTATGAAACTGTACCTTAAAAGAAAACTCATAGCATAGTGTGTCCAGCACATCATCAGCATTATACACTCGATCTCTAAGCTCCACTAACCAGGTCTTCAAGGAGTCATCACTTAGTTGCCTTTCCTGAGCATCATGTAACACAACTCGAATCTTCAATAATGTGAAAAGAAGATTTTTCAGATCCTCATTGAATTCCCACTCAAAATCAATTTTCTCAAAATCAATTTTTACGGTGAAAAGTGAAATCACATTGGCAACTAGTCTGTCAACAATATCATCAATTATAATTTCAGCCATGTATTCTTCCTTGTTCTGCAAAAGAGAATTAGCATGAAAAGGTTTGCAGAGTGTCAAAAGTGTGGTTTTGTTAGAAATAAACAAATATATATATAGAGTTGGGACTAGATAAACACCTCTGTGAAATTTTTTCCCTTCTTGATAGAGAGGATTATACGCTCCTTAGCATTGACTGGGGTTGATGCACTCCTAAGTTTTTTGTTAGTCGCAATCCATCCCTTATCTTCTGCTTCAACACCTTCCTTAGCATTGACTGAGGTTGATGCACTCCTAAGTTTTTTGTTAGTCGCGATCCATCCATTATCTTCTGCTTCAACACCTTCCTCAGCATTGATTGAGGTTGATCCAATCTTATGTTTTTTGCCAGTCAGGATCAATCCCATATCTTCTTCGTATGCATTCCATTCCATAACTTCTTCATCAGCAACTTCCTTAGCGTTGACTGAGGTTGATGCACTCTTAAGTTTTTTGCTAGTCGTGATCCATCCCTTAGCTTGTGCTTGAACATCTTGAGACACTCTTTTACAAACCGCAATACCATGACCTTGAAGTCCAGCCAAGTGCGCCTTAATTCTTGAGGCACCTCCACAGAACTCAGAATCACAAAACGTACATTTGAAGCGACAGTTGGGGAGTTTCTCAACATACCCCCAAAATTGATCCGTCTTTCTACCCATAATTCTTTTTCCTTACAATAAATACACAAAGAATTCAATATCAGAATCAAATATAAGTAAATTTAAATAAAATCAGATCTATAAAAGAATAAAACTAAATTTATCCAATCTTTTAAATTATTTAATACAAAACACTATGGGCAATAATGAAAATAAAAATAAAAAAATAAAAAAGCGAAAATAAAAGGAGATTCCAGGAGATCCTCTGGAAGCAGAATTAGGTAGAAACCATCTCGATCTCCTCCCTCCCTGAGTCTGTGCTAATCGAGGAGATCGAAGATAGAAGAGCTACCTGCCTCTCGTTGTTTTAATAAACTAATTGCTCAACCAAAAAAAAAAAAAAACCCAATAACATAGAATATATGTCAGACACCACTTACTGGAAAAAGTTTGCAGAATAGGTAGACGAAGAGAACGTATGGCGGGAAGATTCAGAGAAAGGGACCGGTGGATTACTAGCAGTGGACGGCAACGGAGGTTTAAACGCGAAAGTAGAAAAGTAGCACTTAGATCTAAACCGAAAATGACAAGATCAAGTAGGTAACGAGCACCAGAAGCAGAAGCAAGTTGCGGAAATGACAAGATCAAGTAGGTAACGAGCACCAGAAGCAGAAGCAAGTTGCGGAAATGACAAGATCAAGTACGTAACGAGCACCAGAAGCAGAAGCAAAAGTAGGTAACGAGCACCAGAAGCAGAAGCAAATTGCGGAAATGACAAGATCAAGAAGGTAACGAGCACCAGAAGCAGAAGCAAGTTGCGGAAATGACAAGATCAAGAAGGTAACGAGCACCAGAAACAAGATGAACGATGCGCAATAAGGGTAGATTTATCTCTTTAGTCAGCTGTAAAGAGAATTAGGGTTCAACTGTTCTTTTTATATATGGAAATTATGCAAGTAATATCTCCTAGGAGGCACCCACAAGGGCCCCGACATCAATATCAACTTTTTTTTTTTTTTTTTTTTTTACTAAGTATTTTTAAGACCTTTCTAAAAAAATAAAAAACAAAAAAGTATTTTTAAGGATGCGTTTAATTAGAGGAATAGAAAAGTAAAATGATGGAAAATAATGGGAGGATAGAAAAGATTTTAATTTCTCTCATTTTTGTTTGGTTAAGAGCGAAAAAGTGAATTTGTAAAAATTTACTCATACACCTTTGTTAAAAAATGATGGTCAATTAAAACAAAAAGTAACAAAAAAAGGTAATCACCCAATTTATTTAAAAATAAAAATCATGTCTAATTAAAAAAATAAAATAAAACAACTATCACACCCACCGCTTGAAAGAAAAAAAAAAAATCCAGTTTGCTGGTCTAGGAAAGAAAGGAAAAATAAAAGAAAGAGGCAATGTGCCCAGCAAAAAAAAAAAAAAAAGGAATTAGACATGGGCATTTTTGTTCATTAAACAGTCTCATTTTTTCTCTTTAGTTTTCTCTTTATTTTGGGGAGAAAACTTTTTGGTAGGCCCAGGGAGAAAACACCTGAGTCCTACCATTTATTTTCCTTCCTCCCTACCCAACCAAACACACTTAAAAAGTTTTCCATCTCATTTTCTCTCCAAAGTTTTTCATCTACCCTATTTCACCTCCAAACAAACACACCTTAATAGACACGGGGAGAGGGGAGAAGGTATGTGTTTAATATCTCCTAGGAGGCACCCAGAAGGGCCACAACATCAATATCAATTTTTTTTTATATAGAATATTAAGGCCATGTTTGGTATCTGTTTTCGTTTTCTATTTTCGTTTTTTTGTTTTTTAAGGGAAAAATTTAATTAAAAAATCAAATTTTTTCTGTTTTCAAAATGGAAAACTCATTTGGTTAGTTGAAAGGAAAAATACATTTTCCAAAAACAAAATTCTGGAAATTTGTTTGGTAGTTGTTTCTGAAAAAGTTTAATTTTGTTTTGTTTGATTAATTTTTTTAAAAAAAATTATATTTATTCTAATTCAAAAACATGTTGCTCCAAAGTATTTAAAATCCTTACACCTAGAGGAATTATAAAATCAAATATTTTTGTATATAACATTTGATGGTACATGAAAATCAGTAGGCTAAAATGCTTTGAACTATGGTAATAGCTGTAAATCCTAAAAAGAAAGGAAGAACTGTTAAAGGTGATCGGTGTGACCCGGCTAAAAACCCTCCAATGATTAAGTCAGTCTTCTCTCTAGAACATAAGGGTAGAAAATAGTGAATGGTTAGAACTTACCTTGGGTGGATGGGATCTACTCCTTTTATAGAGAGTTAAACGTGGGTCTACTTGTTTGGATCCATCATCATCATGGGTGATGGTGGTGGTCAATGAAGAAAATGGGGTTTGTGGTGTAGAGTGCGTGGAATTTTTTCCGTGTATCAAGCTACATGTCCATTTTGTTTATGTGAAACCTTTAAAGGATTTTCTATAAATACACAAGTATAATTTGGTCATCTATAGATAAAGTTGTCTGTGAAGGACCTTCATTGGATCACACATTATAGACGGATGAGTGTTATGCATATCTTCTTTAGACGTGGTTAAGCTTTGGACGACAACCAAGGACGTGTTGTATTGAGTTGATCCCCATCAACATTAAAGCCTAAAACTTTAATCATATAAGTAAGACTGAAACTATAACACTTTAATCAAGTGTTATAAAAGATAATCAATAACTAAAGTTTACAACATGGCATCAATGCCAGGGAATCAATTTCATCCAAATAATATTAACTAGCCTCTGAGCACGTGTGACTCTTCTATTTTTTGGATAAAAGTTAATAATTTGCATCTATTATAATTTGAAATTACTACATTTTTCATTTACAAAAAAATCTAGGGGTGTGATGAGTATTGTGCATTTGTGGTGAGAGAATCTAGCCTTTTGCCCCTATTTGGCAAAAAATTTGGCAATATGCCCCTGTTTGCAAACTATATAGGTGCGTGCCCCTGTTTCGAAACTCGATTACCTTAAAATCGAGTTATGCCCGATCAAACTTATAAAAAAAAATTGCATAGAACTCGATTTTATGGAGATCGAGTTCCAAAACGCCACTATAGGGCTAAAAAACGCCACTATAGGGCTCCCAAAACCTGCTATGAGGTAATAACAATAATAAAATAATAAAATTTACAGAAAAACGCTGCTATAGGGCTTAAAAACGCTACTATAGGGCTTAAAAACGCCACTATAGGGCTCCCTGAACCTTGTATGATCACACTAAAAATTTTTTTGCATGGAACTTGATTTCCTAGAACTCGAGTTCCATGCAATTTTTTTTTCTTTTAAAGTTTGATTAGGCATAACTCGATTTTAAGATAATCGAGTATCAAAACAGGGGCACGCCCCTATATAGTTTGAAAACAGGGGCATATTGCCAAAATTTTTAAAAATTAAGGGTAAAATGCCAGAATGTCCGTTTGTGGTGTGATAAGTATTATACGTTTCATCACACCCATAGATTTTTTTGTGATTGAAAAATATAGTAATCCTAAATTATAATGGATGCAAATTATTAGCTTTTACTCAAAAAAAAAAAGAAGAAGAAGAGCCTCTAAGCATGTGCTTAATAACAATGATCAATTTTTGTTTAATCCTAAAATTTAGTTTTTAAATCATATAAGTTAGCCATTTACTACACATCCATAACAAAAGTTAAAAAGAGCTTAAATTTAAAATTTAACAACTACCTTCATAACATTTTTGATGAAGTAAATTAATAATTATGAAAAAAAAAATGTAAATTGAATTTCACATAGAATTATACAAATGATATACATGTGCTTTCTGTTACAAAATGAATTTTTTTACAACAATTTCTTAGATAACAACCATGTGAGGTTTGAATCATAACAACAATTTTATTCATTATTATTCAAAGTTACTACATTTTTCAATCACAAAAATACCTAGGGTGTGATAAAATTTATGAATGTATGAGTGAAATTATTTTTTGATATAAATATCATCAAACACTAAATATTTTTATAATTGAAAAATATAGTAACTTTCAATAATTATGAATGAAAACTATTAACTACTACAAAACAAAAATAGAATAAGTGAAAAGTTTTCATTAGAATTGTAGCCTTTAAGGTTCAAAGGATATAAGTCTGTCAAAAAAAAAAAGTTTCAGAGGATAAGAGTTTGGTGTGTTAGTAAACGTAAGATCAAAAAGAGAAACATAATTTAACAAAAATAAATAAATAAATAAAAATTCTGACCTTTGATATGAAGGGCCACCATGATCTTGTCTATAAATGAGATTCACCTGCACATGAAGGCACAAACACTGAAAGAGAAAATGTTATTGTTAAAGTGCCATCCACTACATGTGGTTTTTGGGTAGTCATCATATTTGATGTCCAACAGTGGCAAGACCTTCACCCCTTGGGTTAAAAATTAAAATGGCCACATGGATTTTTATAACTGCTTCAGTATTTTTAGAAGTTGTTATCCGAATGAACATGGTCTTTTTTTCTTTTGCATTTTTGATAGGATTTGAACGTGGATTTGAGGCAAGTGTTTTTTTTTTTTTTTCAAAGGTGGGAATGTTACAATACGTGGAGGAGAGGGAGGAGATGGAAGAAACTGTTTGTTTTTTTTTTTTTTTTTTTAATTTATTTAAGTTATCTAAAATTTAGGATTTTTTAAAATGATTTATTTTACATTTCCAACCCTCTTATTTGAACTTTCTAAATAGTTGCTTTGAAGAAGTGTTCCTATTTTGTAGGCAATGTTTTAGTGCAAGTTAGATATGTATTTTTATAGGACTATCATTTAGTTTTGTCTCTACTTAAATCTAGGAGTGTAGGGGTGTTTTGGAACAAAATAAAATCCGGTCCAAACAGGTGCAGCCTCTTGAATAGTAATATAGATAATAATAACGTGGCATCAGTGATGCCTATTATTTGCCAACATCAATCTTGCGATCTGATCCCTAGAAGTTGCCACAACTTTAGTAGCTTGATTAGTTAAGTCAACAGTGTGTGATGGCTCACCCGAATTATTCTTACCTTCACATTCAATAGTAAAGTTATCAATATTGAACTGAGTAAACAAGCAATCATTTCTTGTTGCCATTCAAATAAAGTTATGAATTGTGCAACAGGCTCTCATCACATTCCCTTGTCAACATGGTTTATAACGAGGCATCATTTTAAAGACTGAAAATCGTGTCTTTAAAATGCCAAAACATCTTTCAATTACATTACAAAGAGAGGAATGTCTATAATTGAAAAGCTCTTTAGCACCTTCAAGATGATCCCCACCTCGAAAGTCTCATAGATGGTATCTCTCAGTATGGTACAAAGGTAGAAACCCCAAGGTGCATGGATAACCAGAATCACTAAATAATAGCCACCTAACAAAATAATAATAAGATAGAGAGGAGTATACATGGTGAATGGATTAAACTTGAAAATTGTAAATATGTAAGTGAGGCAACAATATATCTTACTAGATGGAGGCCATGGGAAATTATTTTCTGGATGCATCTAAAAATACTCATGAGTCATTGGTTGTACCCTCCCAACCCGTGTAAACAAACATAAACTTCATATCAAAATCACATGCACACATTATATTATGGGCGATTGTGGTCTTTCTATTCCTATAGCTGACTTGCTTTGATGCTGAAGCTCATGCATTGATAGATGTTCGATCAATTGTGCCTATACATTTTTAGAAAAAATATAAACACAAGTATTAACATATGCAAGCAAATAATATTTGTATGATAAAATGAACAGTAATTTGGGATAACCTTGAAATATGGAAAGAATTTGGTATTGTTAGCAATATGTGGATGCACTTCATTTCTTTGAAAAGAATGTAAATGAATTTTCCCAGGCAACATATTGCTCTTACAGTTTCCTTAAATTGCCTGTCAAACCAGTGTGCTAGTTCATTAATAGGTTGTGTAACTAGCGTGTTTTCTAAGGAGAGTAAAATTGAAAAACAAAAATAGCTCAAGACCCATTTTCAGCTTCCTTCACAATATGGAAATTGAAAATAGTTTTTGATTTTTGCCTAAAGTAAGTTATCAAACAAGTTATTTGCCTTAGGAAATAGAAAATTGTTTTTGAAAACAGAAAACTAAGGAAAAAAAACAGTTATTAAACATAACCTAAGTATTTTTAACACACACACATGGGGAGAGGGGAGAAAGTATGTGTTTAATCATTTTTAACTCAAATATCAACTTTTTCATGTCCACATTAAAGCATTTTCCCTTAGTTAGCAAAATACGGTATGTGTTTAATATTGTAAATATACAGATTGTATAATTTAATATATTTTTAAAAATTACTTTTCAAAAATTTGACATAAAAATATGAAAATGGAGAAAAAACATTATGTTTAAAAAAATCGTAACAAAAAAACGGAGACATTTACCCATTTTTTTTTCAAATAAATAAACTAATCTTTGTATCATGACCTTTACATCTAGACATATGTGATTAAATCCAACATTTTTGTTTGTTTTTAGACCAAAACGATCAACCAAACAAGCCAATTTCATCAAAATAAACCAAATTGAACAAAAACCCCAATTCGGGTACATTCAAGCCCTAGAAATTTCAATTTCTCACAAAACACCAAATTGATCAAATTAAACCATTAAGAACAATTATATAGCATCTTATAACAAAAATCCATTGGTCAATTTTAAGAAAAGCAACTTGAATCATCAAAAACCCATTGGTTCGACATTCTCCCTAAAATGCATGATTTAATGCATGAAACATGAAAATAAATGCAAAAGGAAGGGTAAAAAGGTCTTACCGGCCTTAGAGGAGAAAAACCTTGCAAAAATTTTGGAGGAAAACGACAAAAATCTTGCTAGGAGTCTTGGACCGATCGACTAGAGAGAGAACGTGTTTTTGAAAAGTTTGAATAGTGAAGAACCCGTGAGGAACAAAGGTTTTAAAAAACCCTCTATACGATTTTCGATTGATCAAAAAATAGGTTCAATTGATCGAAACACACAAAACCTAGCCAAGAATTTTTAATTGCAATTTCGATTGATTGAAAAACAGATTCGATCGATCGAAATACACAGAGCCAAGCCAAAAATTTTAATTGTGATTTTGATCAGTCGAGAAACAGATTCGATTGATTGAAATTTTGGAAAAACCAATTTTTTGAAAAACAAAGCAATATTATGCAGAAACTCCTCAAAGCATTGAATTTTATGAATAAAATGCATGAGTATGAGATGAAATACTTCTCAAAAATACTTCTTTTGAACCCAGTTTTCCCAAAATTATGATTTTCAAACAATTCTCCTTAAATTCTCAGGCTTCAAACACATTTTGCATAAAATTCAATGAATTTTCAAACTTGGTTGGTCAAACCAAAATCACACACAAAAACATGTACAAAGTTTAGCAAATATTAACTTGTATAGTGTGTGTAACTAACAAAAACTTGAAATACATGTGAGATAATATGTAAATAGAAATCAACCACAATTTCTACAAAATTCATCACATAGAATTTGAAAGAGACTATCACCTAAAGAGTTACATCATATAACTCTCACATCTCCTAGAAAACAAGCTTGCAATCATATAAATTTCTTAATTTGCCTCATAATATACACACCAATTTTACTTGAGCAGAAACTTATTAAAATAGCTGAAATAATGTACACACCAATTTTATTTGATTTTGAAGTTATTAAAGCTGAGACTACATCTTATGTTCCTTTTGTCATGTGCTACACTTTCTCGAGCACAAAATCTTACGATATGCACTAAGGTATTCATGATTGGCTAGTAAATAGTGGTGAGATGGTTATTTATACCTTTCTCAATAAGTTCAAGTCCGACAATCAAAAGCATGCGACTTCATGATCAAGGTCATATGATCAAAAACTATAAACATCTTCCCATACAACATGCACTACAAAGTTTCAACTAGTAAGGTGCAATAAATAAGCTCATCCAAGCTAAACAAAGTACATAAACATGTTATGTAAAAGTAAATTAGCCAACCTTGATTTCAAATCCAAGAAAATAATGCAAAACACATTTTGCTTCATTTTTTTTTTTTTTTATTAAAAAAGAAAAACAAAATAACCTAGAATGAAATGCATGAATGCTATGCAATGCAAATCCTAGAAGCAAAGTAAACAAAAACAAAAAACAGAAAAAAGAGCAATGGTCACAAAGAGTAGAGCAATGAAGCATAAGGACCATGTTAGAAAGACTCACTTAGAATGAGCATTTTTGCATCCAAAACTTTTTAGATGCACCTCGAGTATTGGAGTTCTTATTCACATTAGAATGATTTCCAACTCCAAGATTGAAATAAAGGTTAAGAGCCTTTACCAATTCACCAATAAGTACCATATGATCTTGTGCTTGAGGCACAGACACTTTTGGTTTGTTTGCTCGCTTAGCTGCTTGCAGCTTGAAACAGTTTGGACATATTTGCCCAGACTTTCCACAAAAATGACAAACCCATGCAGGCTTATCATGCAACTTGCCCTTAGGAGGGTTAAGAGCCTTAGGTTTAGACTCTTGAAGATCAACTCTAATCTTCCTAGGAGGTGTAACTTCTACAAATTTAGCCTCACTCACAGAGGGTTTGACAATCTCACTCACAGGGGGTTCGGAGGAAGAAGAAGGAACAAAGTTTGTGAAATGGGGTGCAGGCACAAAGATGCTTTCTACAAAACCTAAGCCAGTTTTGTCAAAGGGAGACTTTGGAACACTCAGGATGTGATCAAGTTTAGAGCTTGCAGACGTATCAGTTTGATCTCTAGCAATAGATAATTCAAGTTACAAATTTTTAACTTTATCAAGCAATATTATTCAACAATTCATTAGCATCAAACAGTTTTACAAGCAAAATTTTCTTTTCAAGTTCAAGAGATGCAATTTTCTTTAATCCCAAATCAACACTTATAGCATCCTTTGCAGCAACTTTACAAAGTTTATTGTAGGCTTTTTGTAAATCTGCATCCTCAGAGAGTTCCCCATTAGAAGGGTTCTCTTCAACAGCAACACTTTCATTAACTACAGCAGTAGCAGTGAAAGCAATGAAGTTTCCATCATCATAACTACCAGACTCATTATCAGAAACTTCATCATCACTAAGAGTTACAGTCATAGCCTTACCCTTAGATATCAAGAATGTAGGACATTCAGATTTCACATGACCATACCCTTAACACCCAAAACATTGTTGACCCATAGTATTATTAGAAGGTTGACCTACTTTTTCTTTAGGTTTTTCAGTGTTATTAACCTTAGTGGGATCATTCCTCCTAAAATTTCTAGGTTCAGTAGTGTTCTTATCTTTTGCCCTTTTGTTATTGTTCTTAAGAAAGTTTCTAAAGTTCTTGGCAAAGTAAGCAATCTCTATAGCAGAGAGCTCATCATCAAATCCATTTGTATCAACATCATCAATAGACTTGAAAGCCATTGATTTGGATTTGCTTGTCTTAGGTAGGTCCAACTCATAGGACTGAAGAGATCCTACAAGTTCATCAACAGAGATGAAGTCCATATCCTTACTTTCAGTGATGGCAGTCACTTTAGGTCTATAATCCTCAGATAAAGATTTAAGAATTTTTCTAACAATTTTAGGTTGATCATAGATTTCACCTAGATTATATGCAGAATTAACAATATCATTAAACTTAGCATAGAATTCATTAAAAGATTCATCATCAAACATCCTAATGCTTTCAAATCTAGTTGTTAATTGCTGCAACTTATTAATCTTAACTGCCTTTGTGCCTTCATGCACAGTCTAAAAGATATTCCAAACAGTATGAGCAACCTCAACATTAGAGATTATCTTATATTCCTCCATAGAAACAGCATTAAAGATAGCATTCATAGCTTTGCTATTGAACGCGGCTGCTTCTTTTTGAGAAATTTACTACTCATTAACAGGAGTAATGGGTTTTTCCCATCCGTATTCAACGGAGTTCCAAACTCTCTCATCAATAGACTTCAGAAATGCTTTCATCTTTACTTTCCAATAAGCATAATTATTCTCATCAAAGTAAGGTGGAATAACCAAAGAGTATTCGTGTTCCATGACAACCACGGTCAAGGATTAGCTCAAAGATCAAAAGATCTACAACAAAAGAGCAACCTACTTTGATACCACTTGTTTGTTTTTAGACTCCTTAAAACACAACCAGATTAACCTAGTTATTTAGCCAAGTTATTACTTAGTCCAAATTCCAGATCTAGGTTAACACAATTATATAATCATATCAATGTAAAATGCGGAATATAAAGAACAAAAGGACATGATAACCTAGGAAACCAATTTGATAAAAACCTGAGGAGGATTTAACCTAACTATCCTCAAGGTAAACTGAATCCACTATGAAAGAATCAAAGTTTATACAATAGCGACTTAGACCACTAACATCCTATTGCTATCTCATGTAGAAAACTTACTAACATGACCACGTGCAAGCTCTGAGATCACGAACTCCTTCTTTCTTGGATTCCCAACAAGTACATGCACTCCCGCTTGTGTATCTTTAAGCTCTTAAAGCAGCAACTGAATGATCACCAAGTTCTTGACATAATCATGAATCTTGGAAACCCTAAGTATGTGTGAAAGCAAATACCTCTTGATCTCACAAAAGATTCACACACATAGCAAATGGAGCATCACTAAAACGTGGCTAGGGTTTTCTCTTTTTATACTTAAGACAAAACATAAAACCCTACACATCAAACGGGCTTGGGCTGAGTTGGAAAATTCTGTAGAAAAACGTTCTGCCCGAGTTTCGATCGATCAAGTCTAATTCTCGATTGATTGAGCCAGACAGAATTGCACGATAAATTCTGCAGTAACTCGATTCCAACTTTACATAAAACGCATACACTTTGAGCAAGTCTAAATAAGACTAAAACCTGTTTTGATCATGGTTTGCCAACATTACAAATTAAAGTTCTAATACATTAGTTTCTAATTCTTAGAACCTAATAATCTCAAACAAATTTTTTTTAGAGTTACAGATACTACAAATTTTATTATATAAGTCTGATATTAATGTGTCAATTATAAAAGATAATTCAAGTACTCATCTATAAATACTATATAACCGAAACATTTGACTTTTTGTTGACTTTCTTATATTATGTCACCTAATCTTTAGAAGCTCCATAATTTTCCACATCAACACTATTTTATTTTTTTAAAATAAATTAATTTATTTCTTTCAAGTTTCTGAATTTGTACCCGAACTCTTATGCGACTCATCTCTTCTCTTTGGTTCTCTATTCTAGGACTCCTCTTTGGTTCTCCCTTTTTCACTCTATCTCTAACCTTAAAATGCAAACAATTTCTTTAACTTTAACAACAGCAACCAACAATCAACACCCTTTAATTTGTCACCTCCTTTGACGGAATCTATGAATACCCAAAAACCAAACAACCATTGTGGAGTTTGTTAGGTTCTAAGGATTAGGAACTAATATATTAGAACTCTAACTTGTAATGTTGGCAAACCATGATCAAAACAGGTTTTAAGTCTTGTTTAGACTTGCTCAAAGTGTATGTGTTTTATGTACAGTTGGAATTGAGTTACTGTAGAACTTATAGTGTAATTCTGTCTGGCTCGATCGATCAAGAATTAGACTAGATCGATCGAAAGTTATGCAATTTTTTTTTTCTACAGAATTTCAAACTCAGCCCAAGCTTGTTTGACATGTAGGGTTTTATGTTTTGTCTTAAGTATAGAAGGAAAAACCCTATCCACGTTTTATGTTGCTCTTTCTGCTGTATGTGTGAATCTTTTGTGAAATCTAGAAGTGTTTGCCTTCACACATACTTAGGGTTTCCAAGATTCAAGATTATGTCAGGAACTTAGTGATCATTCAGTTGCTGCATTCAAGAAGCTTAAAGATACACAAGCTAGTGTGCTTGTACTTGCTAGGAATCCAATAAAGAAGTAGTCTGTGGACTTGGAGCTGTCATGTGGTCGTGGTAATAAGTTTCCTACTCGAGGTAGTAATAGGATGTTAGTGGTCTAAGTCGCTATTGTGTAAACTTCAATTCTTTCATAGTGGATTCAGGTTTACCTTAAATCCTCCCCAGGTTTTTACTGGTTTGGTTTCCTGGGTCATCATATCTTTGTGTTCTTTATTTTTCACACTTTACATTGATATGATATATTTGTGTGTAACCTAGATCTGATTAATTTGACTAAGTAATCACTTGGCTAATTAACTAGGTTAATTTGGTTGTGTTTTAAGGGGTCTAAAAACGTATAGAGTTAATCTCCCATAAAAAAAAAAAAAAAAAAAAAAAAAAACCCAAATCTCTAATTATAAAAATCCAACTTTAGTTGTTGTCTAGCCATAGTTGGACTTCACTCTAACCATCACTTAAAGCCCGTTGCTGGATCCGGCCAGATTTGTTCATCAGTGTGCTGCATGCAATTCGTATAACTGGAGTCTACTAAAACTTTTGACAGCTGAGTAAATATTTAGTGGTTTACAAATCACATGTAGTATTTTATTATTTTGAGAATACATATTTTTTATATATATATATATATATATATATATATAAATATAAAATACAAGATAAAAATTCTATTCTAGCTTAATCCAAGTGTATATGTATGTGAAACTTTCTCCTGAAACTTGAACCCCTACCCTTGCCCCCCACACCCCATAAGCACTTATACTTATGAAATTACCATCACACCAAGAGTGAACGATGGTATTTTATTTTATATTTAGTTTCAATAATCGTCCTACCTACCTATATGGTTTGTTAACGAAGCTGTGGTCTACACTTTTTTTTTTTTTTTTTTGGTAGGAGTGATCTACACTCTACAACAGTGCAACTTCACTTTTAATGTTTTACTGTTTTATGTTATTCTTTAGTTTTGATAACAATTTATTGTTATTTGTATTTGTTCATTATCATACTTATATGTTTGTTTATGTTATATTATATTTAATAATAATATGTGTAATTATTATAATGAAGCATTGAGATAACTACAAACTCACTTTAATTTTTTGGCTTTATGTATAAATAGAATAGTGATAGTTACATAATGTGTGTACTATTATGTGTAACACGATGTGTGTGATAATAATTTTCCTTATAAATAATTTTAGTATTATTAAATATTGTGTGATAAAATTTTGTTCAATTACAATTAATTTACCAAATAAAGCTTTTTTTTTTTTTTTTTTTTTTTTTTTACTTAAGATTTTTATTGTATTTAACTTGGTCCCTCCTAAAAAAAATTTATGGCTTTGCCAGCAAACAACGAGTGGCAGATTTGTGGTTGAGTTAACGATGAGGTGGGAGTGGAAGGTAGTTGAAGGGTCAAGGGTTTGAGAATGTTAGGAGTAAGTGATCTTGTTTAAATTCGTGTGAGCAGTGTGATTTTAAAAACTGATACGGTCAAAGAACCGGAATGATGAGTGGTTCTTGGTTTTATGATTGAGCTGGGGTCAGATCGATAGTCAAACCAATGATGCCATAAACAAATAAATTAATAATTATAAAAATAAATAAATAAATAATTTTATAACTGGTCATTTTAACTAAAATAACAGTAAAAAATTAAACTTTAGCTTACCAACTTTTAGACACCACTCAACATAATTCAACCAAAACAAAAACAAAAAAACATATACAAGCACACATAACCCACAAGCCCACTATAAAATATTTTAGTTATTTTTTACCCTTTCAAATAACAAAAAGTAAGTGCACCAATGCGTAGTAATATCATTGCCAACTTGATATTTTTTTCCCTTCACACATTCTATGCGTTAATATCCCAACTGCCACACATTTTGAAATCCATACATTGACACAATTGGTTCAACAATAGTTCCGTACATATAATTTTCCCATATAGGGCTATCCACGAGTCAGGTTGGACTGGGTTTTGGGTTGACCCGCACCCGACTTGATTGGCTCGGGTGAACATAAAATGGACCCACAACCGACCATATGTTTGGGTCGAACCCGGCGACTTGGGTCATCGGTTGAGTGGGTCGGAGTTGTCGGGTAATTTCTTGAAGCAAAAGAAGAAAACTGAGAAATAACAACCCAAACAAATGAAACAATATAGAAATAAAAACCCAAAAGAACACAGACACAGAGAAATCAATACAAAAACACAAAATCAACACCCAAAAGGACACACAGAAATCAACCTAAAAGAACATAGAGAAATCAAAACCCAAAGGACACAAACCCAAACACAAACTGCAGAGATCACATAGCACAAATAAGACCTCAAATCTATGGACTGAAACAAAGAAAGAAAAGAGAGATACAACATATTGGGAAATTTAGACCCCGGTTGATAGAATTAACAAGTTTTAAACCCAAGTTATTAATTAGATTTATTATGAATAAACCTTGTTAAAACAAACTAACATCAATATCACGTCAAAATCATGTAGCGAAAAAAAATTAAATAAGACAAGATATGATGACTCAGGAAAACCAATGAAACAAACTAGTTTAATAGTAAAAAGCTAGAGGGAAACCTTCCTGAAAAGCAATCTATTATAGTAAAGAAAAGTTTCAGATCTAGTACAAAACTTTTGTTCTTAGACCCTACAATCCCCGTAAATGAACTTATAACAGAAACCTTTTACCGCTTCAGAACCTCTGAACTCTTCAATATATGAACGCCACCCTTTTTGCATGGATTCTAGTATGTGACTAACCAAAGATGCATGACTCCCAGTACGTGACTAACACACCAACTTGAAGAAGATGTTGGCTGCAAAGTTCTTCACTTCATTAACAGTGAAGATCAAGAAGCACTTGGTTACAAAACCTTAAGGCGTAAAGACGCAGTAGCTTCTTTCAGAGAAAATAAGGTATCGATCACCTTTTTCATATGTTATCCTTGTATTCTCTTATGTGACAGCCTCTAAAATAAGCCTTATATGTGTCTAGAGTTGTGAGAAAAGAAACCCTATACAAATACATAAGCATGGGCCGAAAATTAGATCTGAAAATCTGAATTCCCGTAACCTCGATAGATAGTATTTGTCGAGCCTCATTAAACCTTGATAGATAGCTATCTGTCCACAGCTATCGAGCTATCTGTCCGCAGCTGTCGAGCTATCTGTCTAGCTATAGTAAACAATTTTTCTTCTCTTGTTTCTTGGTCCAATCTTCATGGCTTTAATACTAGACTTGAACAACATGTTTCTTGAAGTATTAAACACATCCTAGATCTACCTAAATACAAGTAAAGTGTGTTTTGTCAAAGGATTAGCCAATTACACAAAATATATCCTTAACACAACACTAAATCGGCACCACCACCACTCCCCTCCCCCATCATCACCACATCCATCACAAGATCAGTGCGATATCTAAAATTTTTTTACATTTTTTGCTGACCCACCATTAGATGCACAAGATCAAAAGATTATTTCAAGCAGATTAGAGGAGGCGTTAAGAGTTGAGTTTAAGCAACTTGACGACGGCAGCGGCAATATGCCAACTTGACAATGATGGCAGCAATAGGCCAACTTGACATTGGCGACGGCTATAAGAAGAGGTTAGGGTTAGGGATTTGAGAGAGAAAGATCAGAGAGGGAGAGAGAAAGCGTGATTTTTTTATTTTTATTTTTATTTTTTGTAGAATGAAAGTTCATGGGTCAAATTTTTTGCCTTTTTTTAAAACTTCTCACAGGTCGGGTTGGTTTCTTTGGGTTATGAGTTATGGAACCCAAAATCGAACCGAAACTTCAAATTTTGTCTTTAACTGACCCACACCCAACTCGTCTAGGTAGTTTGATCCACCCGTGGGCCTTCGGGTCGAATCAGGTTAGACAGGTGGGTCAGGTTGATGGGTTGATGGATAGCCCTATTCCCATCTCACTTTTTGCTTTTCATATATATATATATATATATATATCTCTCTCTCTCTCTCTCTGGTGAATATGTGCATGTACAAGAGGCAAGAGCAACAAAAAAAGGCCTCAATTGAAGCAGACAGATCATTATAAATCTACTTAGTTTTGGGCTTCTTTGGTTCTTCTTCAACACAAATATAGTAAATCTGATTTCTTTTTTTCTTTTTCCTTTTTTTCTTTTGAGCAAAAGGTAAGTAAAGTAAATCTGATGTTTCAGGTCACTGTGGGGGTCTTAGGCTTCACCACTTCATACTTAAGAGAGCATTTTCAAAATCAAAATCTCTTTTCTTTTTAAATCTGAAACAAGATCTCTCTTTTTAATTTAATTTTTTTTGGGTTAAAAAACACAACAGCTAAAGTATTTATGAAGAAATGCTTAAAACCAGTTTAACCACATTGGTTTATGGTTATTCTGGTAGAACCAACGGTTTATCCTATTTGTTCGGTTTTTCTTTTATTTTCAGTTTTAAATAATAATCAAACTGGATTAAGGTCTAGTTCTCAGGCAAACCAGTCGAACCAACTAGTCCAGTCTAGTTTTTAAAACCACTGTGGGGCATGAAATTTGTGAAATGTAGTATGTTATTGAAATACATGTTATATTACTGTAGTAGACCCACCAAGCAACTTTAAATAGGTGTCATATTTGGGCTTAAGACATGTCTGACATTTGTATACTTTCATTTCATCAATAAAATTATAAAACATCTAACATTTTAAAATAAACTCAAACCAATTGAATTGGTTAGTATTTTTCTTCAACTCTCATGACTTTAGTTGTTAGTAAATTAGCCTAACCTTATGTATTTTATGTTGCACAACCGTACTCATATTTTTTGTTGCATAATCTCTATTTCATAAGATGTGTTAAATATATTATTAATAATGCGATGTGTTATACCATGTTGTAGATGGTAGAGTGGATGTAGAAGGGGAAGCATAGAATAGGAACATCGAGAACACGAGAGTTACGTGGTTCAGCCTTGTCAACCTACATCCACGGAGGAATCCCTTAAGGGCTACATCTTTATTATGTAAGAGTGTAGTACAATAACCTGTATTACAATGAATCCTAACATGAGTATATATAGGTAACTAAACCCTAGACTACTAGTACAAGTAGGAATGGGCTTGGGCCTATTACATCTAATATGTCTAATATATCTCTAACACCCTCCCTCAAACTCAAGGCGAAAGCTTGATGACCCCCTCTTACACCAACTTTCAAGACCACAAGCTTGCTTTTCTAGCAACGCACCCCTTGCTCACATATACTGACATTTAGCTAGAGGGGTTCCTGCCGAACATTTCAATGGATGAGGCTCGATGAAGAGGCCCTTGTAGGAGATGGGAAAATTCTTTAGAACTGATCAAGGATAGTTCAAGATACACTGTTTTCCATGGTAGATTTCATCACATTCATGTGAACGTTCCCGACGACTACTTCCCAAGAGCCAAAGTTCCCAGGGATTGGACACTGCCTCCTCCGACCATGGCATTAACTCCCAATTGTGGTCGAAAAAGGCAGAGGATGGCCAACAGCTTAGGGGACCAGACCATGACCCCTCCTATAAAGCAGGTGCTTCTTGCTACCATTGCCTCAGCAGATCCTCTGGTTTCTTTACTGATTGCCCCTAGTCCAAGGTAGGAGGACCACCTGATCATCGAAGATGCTAAGGGGGTTTCATCTTCTACTCCTCTTGCCCTAGTTGGCAGCACAGCTTCAAGTTGGGTGAGGGGCCCCTTCTTACTACCTCAATCTTAAACTTAGAGGAAGGGTGAAGGTGAATGCATAGTGGACAGCTTATGGCAAGCCCTGTTGCTATCCCAGGACGTATACATTTAAGTCTACAGTCTATTATAGGGCGTTTTTGTCATGGAATAGCCAAAGGGGGAGATTGTTAAGTTATGGTTTTTCAAATAATATTTATGTTGTCTTTATTCCATGACAAAAAGTGTTGTAATTTCATTAATTTATTTCCTTGTATTTTATGGAATTTAATTGTAATGGGTTGAGTTTTAAGTGGTGAAGATTGCTCAAGATAGTTGATCTCATGACTTGGCTCGTGATTGGCTCAGGATTCCGCACCCGTAAAAGGCCATGTGAGGAGCACATGTGGAAGTTCAAGAGTCAACATATCTCGTGAGTAACTCGAGAATTGGCCAACCCGCAAGTGATTTACGAGATGCATTGACTAGCTAGATTTAAATGTGACTTTCCTACCCTTCACCCATACTATATATACCCTCATTACCTACAAAATTGTAAAAATTCTATTTAGAATAAAACTTTAGAGAGGTTTCTACAACACCCACCTTGTTAGAGAGAGTTACTCATCATCAAGAGAGAAATCCTTGTAGTCTATTTTCCTCCCCTCTCCCATTGTCATATCTTGAGAGGAGAGATTTGTACCTAAACACAACCCACACCTATTCAGAGTGTAAAGAGTGTTTTGGAGTTTAGGAAGTATTGGGTATTTGCCAAAATAAGCCAGTGAGGCTTGGTGGTGCAATCAGGCGGTATTAAGGGATTCGAATAACTAGTGAGACAAGACTCCGAGAAGTCCGTTAGTAGCTAGAATTTGGAGGGCTCAAGTAGTTTGGGTAGATTAGGCTTGGGGGGTCTTTTTGGTATCCTTGTACTCTAACTTATTCACTAGTGGATCATTTAGGCTTGAAGGGCCGCCGAGAAGTTTTTTGCCGAGTTTTTTGGTTTCTTTTTTGATAACACATCGCCATGTCATCTTGGGTTTGCTATTCTTTTATGCACTGCCCTTTCCATTAGCATTGCACTCATTTGATCATCCATGCAATTGTTGAGTGCTTTGATTAATTAATTTTCTAATCACATATATTCCACATCTAGTGTGCTAAGCTTAAAATTAATCAAGTTACAATTAAGAATTGGGGTTCTAAACAAGCTATAGTGGTTTACACTATTTGAGCTTTTAGAAAGCTTAATAGTAAAACTATTATTGCTTATTTAGACCCCCAATTTTAAACTTACGGCTAAATTACTTTTACTCTACTTATCTAAGTGCAGAATAAAAGTAAATAAAATGCAATAAATCAGAACTACTCTCTAATGCATAAACATAAACAATAAACAATAAATGTAGAGCACAAAGAGTAAGGGAACAAAAATGCAAACACAAAATAACAACAAGATGTGTTATTAAAGAGGAAACCGAAATACTCGGCAAAAAATCTCTTTACAGTCCTCCAAGCAATCTCTCTACTGTCCTTCAAGCCAAAATGATCCACTAGTGAAAAAAGTTGGAGTACAAGGATATCAAAAAAACTCTTCAAGCCTAATCTACCCACTGTACTTGAACCCTTCAAGTTCTAATTCCCAACTATTGGGGTTTATGCCCTAAAATCTAATTTATTGGCATGTTATAAATAATTAAATTGTTTAATTATATGAAACTATTTATTAATGAAATAATGAGATATTATCTTAGTCCATGAGATGCATAGTATGTGATTTATGTGAAAAGTTACAGAAAAATATAAATCACAAGTTCTTTGTAAACTCAGAATTTTAGTTCATTGTCGATGATGAAATTGGGCATTTCATCTACGAAGACTATAACATATTAACTAAGATAATTTGTCTTGATCATGAAAGTGGAGACTTCTAGTTGATATGTTGATATGTTTTAAGAGTTAAGATATATTGGACTGAACCGTTGTGAGATTTATTATTCTCCTAACGACTGTCATATGAATTATAAATCTCATGACTTTTATTTACATCAATTCTAAATCCTGAGAGAATAATGGACATGATAATGAGGTGTAGGTTGCTTTGATATATCAGGAGTGAGATCTATTAGTTATGGTAAAAACCTCAGTATGTTGGGCAGTCGTATTTATTGTTGATGGAATATATATTCTCAAGATGGAATTCATAATCTCTTAAAGAAGATATAAAATATTCCCTGGAGATATAAAATATTCACTTGAGATAAGTTTAATGAGTTTGGTTATTCAGAGTGTTGGGCCCAACCACTTTAGTAAGGACTTACTAAAATATATATTTATGAAATTGGATTTTATAAATATATGATGAATAATATAAAGGATTAAACCGGGTACTCAAATATTAAGATGTAGTAATCTTCAAAGTGGTAGTCAACAATCATGACTTTGTATTACTATGAATATTTTAATGAAGGAGTTGTATGTATAATAAAGTCTTGGGATATAATTTATTAATAAGGCCTAGAGTGCAATTATATTCTTATAGTGGTATTGAATATAATTGATGATAACTTTGGATTTGTCAAGAGTTGACAGAAAAGCCTAAGGCCCATTGGAGCTAGAGTCTTATTTGTTCCCTTTGGTCCCATCTCAAGCCACAAAATAAAGCTCAATTGGGTAGGCCCAAAAGGCTAACCCAATTAGATAATCAGTTTTTATTTAATAAGAGTTATTAAATAAAGAAAATGATTAATTATAGTAAACCCACCTGAGGTTTGGCCCGTTTGCTCTTTGCCTACCCGTGGTTCAAAACTTATCACTTTGCCCACCTATACATCAATCCGTTACCCCCCCATTACCCACCTCACCTTCAAACGTTAGAAAAACACCCTTTTATGCCAAATTAGAACATAACACGGATCAAACAACAGGAACTCACTCTCTTTTCCTCATGAGCCCTAAAAATGCGAAAAATCATTGTAACTGAGTTGGGGTTTTGATTTTTCTGATCGTGCTTTCGTGTGAGGGTAAGGTTCTAACTTTGGGTTGTCTTGAGACATTGAATATTCGAAGATAGATCATCACCAGGTACGACATTTCTACTTTATGGTTCTGAGCTGGGGTTTCAAGTTTTAATGGTAGCTTTGATTCACAGGAAGTTGATAATCGATGTCTTCTTCAAGTGGAAATTACTCAGGTTCAAGTGGGCATATGTGTACATATGAGACTTGTGTGCTGAGAACAAGTCTGACAGTAGATAATTTTGGGAGAAGGTTTCTGGGTTGTAGCCGATATAAGGTAAGTATACTTTTTACTTAATCTAGTTGATTCACATGAGATTGGAATGTGATGTTTCAATTCAATTTATGAATAGATTGGTCCCAAGTGCCCTTTCTTTAAATGGATTGATAATCCCACTTATATGCGTAGGAATGAAGCTGCCCATTTGGTGCAACAAAAGCTGGATTTACTGTGGAGTGAGCTACAACTTGTACATGAAAGGGAAAGAGAAGCTACCTAGGTAGCAGCAGAAGCTACCTAAATGGCAGAAATTGCTCAAGACAGGGCAGCAAAAGCCATTGAGAGGGAGAGAAAGTTTCGAACTTCCTCTGTTCAAGCCAAGGAGATAGTAGTGAGAGTTTTAGAGCAAGAGAGAAAGTGCAGAATTGCACTAATTTTGTCATGGTTTTTTTTTTTTTTTGGTTATGTTGTTTTCATGTTTTGGCTCAAGTAAGAATGTTGGAATGATGAGATTGAGTCTGCCTGATGGGTTGTAATATAAGTTGATCCTCAATTGTATTTTAATAGAATTATGAAATAATTTTTTGAGAATGAGAACTATGTAAGGGGTAGATGCTATTGGCTTGAAGCCACTTAATAATATAAGCCTTTTTAAGATAAAGTATTATTTATGTTAGATGCTGTTGGTATTTTTGTTTAAAGTGAATTGGCTACTTGTGAGCTATGAGCTGTTGGTATTGGTGTTTTGTTGGATGTTGTGAGCTGTGTTGGTTTGTGCATAAAGTGCATTGTGTGAAGACAATTGTGTTGAAAGTGAATTTAAAGTGCATGATAATCTGTCAACTTGCAAGAAAAGACAACAAATGCACACATACACCTGCTATTCAACACATACACCTGCTATTCAACATATACACCCTGCACACATAAACAAACTCATATAATAATAACTCATATGACAAAATGCAATAATCAGAATAATAATTTTGAACACCTGTCATTAAGTTGGGAAATTGTATACATATTTTAAGGTGGCATTGAATAGTCTTTCATCAACCACCAGTAAATATAAGGCATTTGGTACGACAACCAAAACAGTTGCAGCTGCCCAATGTTTACAAAACTTACAAAAATACAAAAAGTGTTTGAATAGCTATATAAAAAAAGTGTCTTGCCATTGTCTGCCATGCCATTGTCTACAAACTACATAAAACCCTAACACTATATAACCCTAATACATTATACATAGCAACAAAAGTGTCTTGACTTAGTCTTCATTTACTGCCCCTACCCCTGCCTCTCCCACCATAGTTGGCCTTTCCACCTCTTGTTCTACATTTTTGAGCCCTAGTTGCATCACCCCTTCCTCTCAAAGCAACTCCTCTGGTAGCAGGTGGTCTAGTAGGCTACAAAGTACAAGAATTCACATGTTAGCTACCAGTATCACAGTTTTATGAATAAAACATCAAACCTAACACTACAGTACCTGTGTGATAGTGCTCTACTGTCCCATGTTTCTGCAAGGGTGTGTGGTGTTGGCTAGCTTGAAGAGAACCAAGGAGCTCCTCTAACTATGTACCTGAATTCTGAAGAGTACCATTGACTTGGGTTCTGTGACCATGGAGCTGGTGACCCTAACCATGGAGCTTGTGGCTGTGGAGTTGGAGCTTGTGACTATGACCCTGCTGCCTAGTTGGTTGAGGATGAGGCCATAGTGTAAGGCTGATATGTTGGTGAGGGCTGAGCTGAGGATTGGGTATGTGATAAAGATAGGGCCTAGGATCCTTGTCTGTGTGTAGAAGGCCTTCCACTTCCCTGTAACCAGATATGAGAATGTTTTTCCAGTGTTAGTTATTGGCATTTTGTATTTGAATAAAAAAAATTTGTAAAAACTTACAGATTTCCCTTTTTGCAATCTCTGCCTCCTCTCCTATGCTATCTCACTAGTGACATTGGCCTTGCATCCCCTTGCATTGTTCCCTTCCTGTTGACACCTTTCACACCTCACTGGCCTGTTTGCTCTAGACACTTTATAAGGGTTCGGCTCATCAGAATCAACAGGCTTGGTTTGGCCACTTGACATCCACTCAGACTGGCCAAGCATAGGAGGTATGGGTGTCTTGTATATCTCCATATAAGCATACTTATAGTAGCATGGATGGGTGTAGTCTTCTAGTTTCTCACAATTCACAAAAATGGCTGCAACTCAATGCTTGTAGGGGATTCTTGTCAAGTCCCATACTTTACAACTGCATGTCCTATTTACCAAGTCCACCATATGCCTTTCCCTCTCATTGTCAACCTCATACACAAACGTCCCAGGAGGAACTGCACAGAAACCCTTACACTCTAATCTTAACTGCTCCAACTTTTTTTGTATGCTTGGACACAACTTGCCACCATACTTTTCTATGCCAGTCTTCTTTATATACAGTCTGCTCATAAGCCTAACTCTGATCCACTCCAGCATTGATAAGATGGGCTTGTCTCTAGCCTTCACAATCATAGAGTTAAAACTCTCGCTCAGATTGTTTACCATACAATCTGTCAAAGCTCTTGAAGAAAAGTGGGATCTGGTCCACTGTGCAGGCTCTATATCAGCTAGGTACTTCCAAGCTTCTTCATCCAAACTCTTAAGATGGTCCATCCCTCTCTCAAATTCCCTGGCTGATGTTGTGCTAGCACACCTCCGTACACTCTTCAACTCCATGCCCTTGTGGTTAACCTTGAAGTTGTTGTATATGTGCTTCACACAATACCTGTGCTCCACAGTTGGGAATAGAGTCTCCATTGCAGGTAGAAGGCCCTGCAATCAAGTAAGCAAGTAAGTATTCAATGTCAGCAAGTAAGCATGTAAAAAGGTAAGCATGTAATGAAGTCATGAACATGAGCTAGATGATAATACCTTCTGCTTGTCACTGATGAATACCAGATTGAGCTCCTTTGGCCTGCCAATGTCATTTGCAAACTGCTCCAAGAACAAGGTCCAACTATCCTTGTTTTCTTGCTCAACCACAACCATTGCCACTAGGAATATATTGTCATTTTCATCCTTAGTAGTGGCAGACAATAATTGCCCACCAAACCTACCCTTCAAGTGGCATCCATCCAGCCTAACAAATGGTCTATAACCACCTAGAAAGCCAACCTTCTGAGCATTGTACCTAATGTACATCCTTTTAAACTTGGGCTCTGCATTCTCATTTTACATCTCTGTTTGCAGAATCACCCTTCTTCCTACATCTGTCCTTAATATCATTTATGTATAATCTCTAAGTAGGCCATACTGAACCTCTTCATTCCCATTAATCAGTCCCCTAGCTGCCTTCCTTGATCTATACACCTGACTAAAACTTAAATCAATTGAAATCTTCTGCATCACATGGTGCTTAACACCGAAGACCTCCCAATTAAGATTCTTACCAAAATCCTCCATATACCTCTTTGCCACATGGATTGATGTAACTTGCCCATTTTTAAATGTTAGGGGGCAGGTACACTTAGGATAAAGTGTCTTGATCTCAAATATGCACTCTCCAATCACCATTGGGGTATAACACCTCCATCCACGATTGTTCTTACAATGTACAGAAATCTTCTTCTTCTCATTCAACTTCCACTTGACATCAATGTGATGCTGAATCACATACTCCCTCAAAGCCTTCCTAAACACCTGGGAGTTTGGGAACTTCATCCCTTTTGCCAACCTAACATTTTCCATATCAGTCCTCTCATTGAACTCCAAATTGTCAGGCCCCTACTTATCATCAGAACTATCCACACTTGCAATATCATCCTCTAAAGCTGGTTCAGCCCACTCTTCATCTAAATCTATGTTTGGAGGAGGAACATTGCTTGGGCCAGGTGCATCTGTGTTTGGTTGAGGAGTATCAATGTTTGGATGAGGTGTATCAGTGGTTGGAACAGTGTTAGGCTCATGTGGCACTATGTGAGGTGGAGAAGACTCACCAAAAATGTCATCAGCAAAGTCTTCTCCTTCCAGACCTTCATTCAACCAATCAAACTCCTCCTCCAGACCATCACCCCCTGTAGCAGCTCCTGCACCACCCCTTACACCAGCCCCTGTACCCCTTATAGCAGCCCCTGCACCAGTTCCTACACCAACCTTTGCACCACCTATAGCAGCCCCTGCACCAGCTCCTACACCAACCCCTGCACCATCAAGAACTTCAACTGCAAGTGGAGCATTACCACTCTCCACATACAGTATGATGGTGTCTCTTGGCCCTCCCTCATTAGGCTTGCACATGGGTACCACATCTTGATCATCTTCTATGATCCTCAAGTGTTGCTCCAAGTTGCCCCCAGGACCTAAATAATGAACCCTACACGGTTCATCAATCCCCAATTTCTCACATATACCTTTTATTTCAAAATAACTAAGCAAATCAGGATCCCTATACACTATTTCAACTTTTCCACCAAAGTATTCTAAACTAGGGTTTCACAGAAAAGCACCCCCATAATGTACCTCTAATTTCACTTCCTCATCATCCATCTGCAATAACAAATTACCAGTTGACACGTATACAATTAACAATTAAAGAATTGTAAACAACAAAAGAGTAAACAGTTGCATGTTTCTGTTTTGCTTTTGGGATGCAACGCACACAGAGGGACCACATTTTCTGCTTTTCTTTTGATTCTGCTTTACTAAATAGCACATGCAAACACTAAAATTTAAACCCAATAGAAACTTGGGTCCACTGTGAGACACAATGACCATAACAGACAAAATGCCTATAAACAAACATAAATCCAAAGAACAGGTGGTCACATTTTTCATAAATATCAACAAACATAACCAATATTCTCATTCCATTACATGTAACATTGACCATTAATTGATTACTCAAAAAACAATAAAACAACCACAAGCCCAAACTAAAAACCCAAACAGTGACTGATTTCTTACCAGGATTTTAGTCCCTCGAACAACCCGTTGCTCGTCTAGGTTTACACTTGCAACAATATGTCAATATTAGATGCAGAATAGATTTTTCGCTAGGGCTCGTGAGGAAAAGAGAGTGAGTTCGTGTTGTTTGATTCGTGTTTTGTTCTAATTTGGCATAAAAGGGTGTTTTTCTAATGTTTGAGGGTGAGGTCGGTAACTGGGGGGGGGGGATAATGAATTGATGTACAGGTGAGCAAAGTGATAAGTTTTGAACCATGGGTGGGCAAAGCGCAAACGGGCCAAACCTCAGGTGGGTTTACTGTAATTATCCCTAAAAAAAATAACTATTAATATAGTTTAGACGTAAGTATGATAAAAAGAAAAGAAAACAGTTTTTCTCCACAAGGAGAAGAAGAATGATTTTTCTTTGAGAATCAATGTACAAAAGAATTGATTGAGAGACCACACATCTTGGGCACTATGTGGAATTGAGATGAAGATTAAAGGTATTCTCAAGTATTGGTTTTGAATTTCACTGCATCAAGGTACGCTTTCTATTCTTTATTCTAGAATTCAAGGTTACATGTTATCTTTCATGAATGAAGTAGATCTGTGATTGTTGCTTTCGCTGTGTGTTTTGTATGGGATGCAAAACCAGATTTTCCAACAACAACAAACTTCATCGAGTCTTGTTTTCACTAGTTATCTAGATCCCGCAATTAGCTCCAATTTACATCCGGCAATCAATGGCTTCTTCCACTGCTTCCACACGCACCAAAACCTCTTTCAACACTCAAATTGGGTGAGGTAAGTGTTTGGGCTAAAAATCTTTCAAGGATTTGTAATTAGAGAGGTAGGAGTAGAGGAAAACTAAGAGAAATTGTGTAGATGATTGTGGGTTTACAATCTCTAACTTTTAAGTGTATTACTAGAGTTTTCTCTTTGACCTTACAATTTCGTGGGTAATGTGGGCTTATATAGTGTGGATAAAGAAATGAGGAAAGCACTCTTTAAAATCATCCAGGCAGAGAGTTTCACGGGTCACTCGTGGTTGGCCAAGTCACGAAGTGACTCGCAAAATACAGCCTGGCAAAAGACTATTTAGATTCCAACATGTGTTTGTCATGTGGGTTGTCCACTCACGAGCCAATCACGAACCTCACTGTCTTCACAATTCTTCACCAAACTCTCACACTCAACCGTTACATTAAATCCCACAAACATACAGGAAAAAGATTGACATAATACAATCAAATTTGATAATGAATTAAAGCCAACAAAACATAGTTGATAATCATTACTTTACAGAAAAAAAAAAAAAAAATTTTGTATGTAGAAAAACATTTCGGAAAACGTTTTATTTTTGAAAATATTTTATTTTGAAAAAATTTGAAAACACTTATTTTATTTTTTAAGTTTCAGATCTCCCCTTTTTGAAAAGCAGATTTTTTATTTTGAAAACAGATTTTTTGTTTTGAAACCAGTTTTGGAAAGCAGATTTTTTTTTTTGAAAAACAGTTTCTGAAGACGGTTTTCCATTGAAAAAAGTTTTATATTATTTTGAAAACACTTTCTGATATGATTTTTATTTGAAAACAGGTTTATAAAAACAGTTTTATACCTTTGAAAAACAGTTTTGGAAAGCAGTTTCTGAAATCAGTTTTATATTTCTTTGAAAACGTTAACAGATTTTTTTATCAAGAAAACATTTTTTTGAAAAACAGTTTTTTTATCGAGAAAACAGTTTTATAAAACAGTTTTTATATTCAGAAAATAGTTTTATAAAACAGATTTTTTTAAAGCATTTTTGAAAAAAAAAACAGTTTTATATCTATATCTATATTACTATTTAAGGGGCTACACTTGTTTGGACCAAATTTTATTTTATTCCAAAACACCCCTACACTACTAGATTTAGGTAGAGACAAAACTAAAGGATAGTCTTGTATAAATATATATCTAACTTGCACTAAAACATTACCTACAAAATAGGAACACTTTTTCAAAGCAACTATGTAGAAAGTTCAAATAAGAAGGTTAGAAATGTAAAATAAATGATTTTAAAAAATCCTAAATTTTAGATAACATAAAAAAAAAAAAAAAAAAAAACAAACAGTTTCTTCCATCTCCTCCCTCTCCTCCACGTATTGTAACATTCCCACCATTGAAAAAAAAAACACTTGCCTCAAATCCACGTTCGGATCCTATCAAAAATGCAAAAGAAAAAAAGACCATGTTCATTCGGATAACAACTTCTAAAAAAAACTGAAGCAATTATAAAAATCCATGTTGCCATTTTAATTTTTAACCCAAGGGGTGAAGGTCTTGCCACCGTTGGACATCAAATATGATGACTACCCAATAACCACATATAGTGGATGGCACTTTAACAATAACATTTTCTCTTTCAGTGTTTGTGCCTTCATGTGTAGGTGAATCTCATTTATAGACAAGATCATGGTGGCCCTTCATATCAAAGGTCAAAATTTTTATTTATTTATTTATTTTTAATTTATTTTTTGTTAAATTATGTTTCTCCTTTTGATCTTACGTTTACTAACACACCAAATTCTTATCCTCTGAAACTTTTTTTTTTTTTGACAGACTTATATCCTTTGAACCTTAAAGGCTACAATTCTAATGAAAACTTTTCACTTATTCTATTTTTGTTTTGTAGTAGTTAATAGTTTTCATTCATAATATTCGAAAGTTACTATATTTTTCAATTATAAAAATATTTAGGTGTTTGATGATATTTATATCAAAAAATTATTTCACTCATAGATGCATAAATTTCATCACACCTTAGGTTTTTTTGTGATTGAAAAATGTAGTAACTTTGAATAATAATGAATGAAATTGTTGTTATGATTCAAACCTCACATGGTTGTTATCTAAGAAATTGTTGTAAAAAAATTCATTTTGTAACAGAAGGCTCATGTATATCATTTTTATAATTCTATGTGAAATTCAATTTACATTTTTTTTTTTGTTGTAATTATTAATTTACTTCATCAAAAATGTTATGAAGGTAGTTGTTAAATTTTAAATTTAAGCTCTTTTTAACTTTTGTTATGGATGTGTAGTAATTGGCTAACTTATAGGATTTAAAAACTAAATTTTAGGATTAAACAAAAATTGATAATTGTTATTAAGCACATGCTTAGAGGCTCTTCTATTTTTTTGAGTAAAAGCTAATAATTTGCATCCATTATAATTTAGGATTACTATATTTTTCAATCACAAAAAATCTAGGGGTGTGATGAAACGTATAATACTTATCACACCACAAACGCATAACACTCATCACACCCCTAAATTTTTTTGTGAATGAAAAATTTAGTAATCTTAAATTATAATAGATGCAAATTATTAACTTTTATCCAAAAAATAGAAGAGTCTCTGAGCACGCGCATGAGCACGTGCTCAGAGGCTAGTTTTTAAAAATAGCTTTGTAATAGGTTTCGGGTTCCACCTTAAAAAACAGATTTTCTTTCTTAATATTTTGAAAACTTTCTCTCTCTCTCTCTCTCTCTCTCTCTCTCTCTCTTTTGTTTTTTTTTTTTTTGTTTTTTTTAGGGAGGAAAGCATTTTGACAAAAAGACGGTTTTTATCTTGAAAACTCTTAAGAAGAAGAAAGGAAAAAACATTTTAAAAACACCTTTTTTTTATTAAAAAAAAAAACTTCATTTTTAAAGAAAAAGGTGGGAAAAGATTTTAGAAAAAGAGCATTTTTTTAGAATAGCGTATAGGGGAAATGTTTACCCAAGTATATTTATTTTATGGCAACTTTAACAATGAGAAATGATAAAGGAACAACAATAATAAAGTGCAGAAAATAAATTGCAAGAAAAATAAAGAGCTTGAAATTTAAATGACATAAGAGTAGAGTGCAGAAAATTAAATGACAAGAAAGTAAAGAGCTTGGAATTTAAATGACATAAAAGTAAAGAGACTGAAATTTAAATGACATAAAAGTAAAGAGTTTGAAATATTAAAAAGATTCATTAATTTTTTTTGTTTCTCTCTTAAATAGATTTTAATCTCTTTAAAGCTTTATGTATTCTTTATCATAAAGAAATAGGAGTTCTAAGCCATAATCATTCTTATGAGATATATTCATATTGTGCTCTAATGGAGGTTTAAAAGCCATTTTAGAGAGATGATATAAAATATTTTTTTAGGTGTGTCCACACACACACACACACACACACACACGTATATAGATAAGTTCAATAAAATAAAGGGGGGGACGTGGGAATGTGCAAGAAATTAAAGGGATGACATAAAATAAATGGAGATGGGGATTGCTTGAAAGTAAATGGGATGTGGGATGACATAAATTAAATGGGGATGGGGATTGCTTGAAAGTAAATGGGATGACATTAAGTTGGAAACTAGGTCACACCTAGCTAGCCTCCCATTTTGCCTCTTCCCTTATAAATTCCCCCTCATTTTTGTGAAAAAAAAAAAAAAATACAGAGAAAAACTGGAAAAAAGTGAGAAAATTATAGAAAAATAGCCCTTTAAATTTTAAAAACTCTCTCTCTCTCTCTCTCTCTCTCTCTCTCTCTCTCTCTCTCTCTCTCTCTCTCTCTCTCCTCTCTCTCTCTCTCTCCCTCTCTCTCTCTCTCTCTCTCTCTCTCTCTCTCTCTCTCTCTCTCTCTCTCTCTCTCTCTCGGAAACCCACCACAAAAAAGTCACATTATTTGTAATTTTTGTGAGTAAGCTTCTAGGGATGGGGTAGTTTAACTACACCTATCCCATCTTCTTTAATTATCTTGTAAACATCATTTCCATATATAAAATGATTCTCTTTATCTTGTTTATTGCTTATGGTTGCTTTAAATTCCTATGCTTTTGTGTATATCTCTCTCTCTTTATCTTTATGTTCATATTATTATTTGTTTGTGTTATTATGCTTGTTTCCCTAGATGGGTATTGGACCATCTCCTAGGATTTGTATGGGAAGTACCTTTGGGGGGGGGGGGGAAAATCCCCCATCCCACCTAGGCATCTATACACACACACACACACACCTAGACATCTAAATAAATAAATAAAAAGATTTTCTATTTCGTTCTCTTGAATGGTTTTTAAACCCCAAATAAAGCATAATATGGGTATGTCTCATAAGAATGGTTGATGGCTTAGAACTCCCATTTCTTTATAATGAAGCACCCATAAGACTTGAAAGAGATTAAAATCTATTTAAGGGAGACATTAAAAAAAAAAAAAACTTTTTAATCAACCTTTACAATATTTCAACTCTTTACTTTTAATGTCATTTAAATTTCCTCTCTTTACTTGTATATCATTTAAATTTCAACTCTTACTTTCATGTCATTTAAATTTTAGCTCTTTACTTTTAATGTCATTTAAATATCATCCCTTTACTTTTAATGTCATTTAAATTTTTGCACTTTACTTTCCTTGCAATTTATTTTCTGCACTTTATTATTGTTGTCTCTTTACTTTACTCATCAATAATGTTGCAATAAAATAAATATGCTTGGGTAAGACAACTTCTTTACATGCTATTCTAAGGAAATGCTTTTCAAAGTGCTTTTCAACCATTTTTCTTTAAAAAATATGAAGTCATCTTTCAAAAAAAAAAAAAAAGAGTTTTCTAAAAATGCCTTTTCTAAAAAAACCCCTTTTTTATCAAAGAGTTTTCAAAAAAAAAAAAAGAATTAAAAAAAGGGAAATCCGAAATTGATATGTTGAAAGATAGATATTTTCAAAAGTTTTTACTACATAAGAAAATGTTTTCCCAAAAAAAAAAAATGTTTCCTCAAAAAAAAAAAAAAAAAACGTTTTCAAAAACGTTTTTTTTCCTACATAAAAAAAAAAAAAAAAAAAAAAAAAAAAAAAAAGGTTTTCCAAAAGAATGTCTCTTTTCAAGAAAAATATATTTTCAAAAAATGTGTTTTACGATCTTAGATTCCCCTTCAAAGAAAAAAAGAAAGTTTTCTCCCTTCCTTTAAAAAAATCCAAAAAAAAATCTAAAAAAAAGTGTCTTTACAACGTATAAAAAAGGGTTTTTTTTTTTTTTTTAATTTTTTTATTAAGAAAATGGTTCAAAAACCTTCTTCCTTTCTTTTTAAAATCTGAAAATTATGTCTAAATAAAAAGAAGTTTTCAAAAAAAAAAAAAAAATCTTTTACCCCGTCGGAATTCCTTTAAAAAAAATAAATAAGGGTCTTAAAAAAAATTTCTCAATACTTCCCAATAAAATCTTTTCTAAAAAATGCACTTTTCCAAAATAATAAAAGTTGACATTGTAATTTTCTTCATACATTAATTTTAAGTTTTTCTTAGAATAGATGTAGTTAAGGATTTGTGTTCATAGCTCATTCTCTTGAATCCTTGAACACCCTTTAAACTTGCATTGTTTCAAACATTTCTTTGGCTCTAATGAACTTTATTTTTCATCTTTTTTGTATGATAAAAATGAGAAAAAAATGTTGATGACAACATGGTGTTATTCTTCTCTCTCTCTCTCTCTCTCTCTCTCTCTCTCTCTCTCTCTCTCTCTCTCTCTCTCTCTCTCTCTCTCTCTCTCTCTCTCTCTCTCTCTCTCTCTCTCTCTCTCTCTCTTGTGTTATTAGCTTGCCTACTTATAATAGCTAGCATTCACATGATATGTATATATTAAATATTCTATTTACTTGTCTTCGTGTTTATTTTGAATGTTCTCTCACATGTATATACCTCACATGCTTTGTTTGTAAATATTCATTGGAGTTAATATTCGCATGTTGGCTATATGGTAAATATTTATTCACATGTATATGTATATTGTCTGCAAAAAATATTTTCAAAAAAATCAAAATGCCAAGTATTCTATTTCTTCATAAAAAGATAACATTTGAAATAAATTAAAACTAAGTACTATCTTCAAATAGGCGTTATGGGGTACCTAACACCTTCTTCACACGTAACAAAATTTCCAAGTCCATGATCTTTGGTCTGAGACCTTTTGGTTTGCCTTAATTATTGAACCCTTAAAATTTGGTTTAGTTATAGGTAACCTAAAATGAATTAGACCTCTAGGTGACCAATTACATTTAATACAAAACCAATGATTGGCAGTGACTCCTACAATAAAAATTAGAAAAATGGACTCACATACACACACCCCACCCTAGAAACACAAGCACATAGGAGTCACATCGCCAAGGACCCAATTGCGACCAAACCTCGGAAAAAATCCCCTCACCGGGATTCTCCTTTCTCCAGGTGTCCACAGGTACACCATCACATAGCCTTCTATTTTCCCACACTCCCCTATAAATACATCCCCCCCCCCCCCCCCCCTTTTTGGGAAAAATATGGAAGTTTTTGGGAGAAAAAAAATGAAAAATAGTGGAAAAATCTGGAAAAATCCCTAGAAAATTCTAAAAAATTTCTCTCTCCTCTATTACAAAACCCATCACAAAAAAGCCTTTTTCATTTTATTTGTAATTTCTTGTGGGTAAGCTTATAGGGATGGGATAGTTTTTCTTGTAACTACACCCATTCCATTTCTCTCTACTTCTCATGTAACATCATCCATTTATATATATGAAGCTCCATTTATTTATCTTGTCTCTTTACTTTTGTTGCTTTAAATTCCTAGCACTCTATTGTTGTGTTTGTGTATATATCCCTCTTTTGCTTTTTATTACTTGCTGTGATATTGTTGTTATTCCTAGATGGGTATTGAACCATCACCTAGACCTAGGGAAGAAATCTCATTTCTTTTAGGCATCTAGGAACCCCTTTTTCATACATCTATCTTGTTACCCATTAATTTAATGCCCCTTCCCCTTTACATTATTGTCATCCCATTTAATTTTTGCTATACCCCCTTCCTTGTTATTTTAATGTCATCTATTGTATTTAATGCTATTCCTTTCTTCCCTTTATTTTAAATGTCATCTCTTTTATTTAATGCTTTTTCCGCAATCCATTTACATTATTTTCATTCCCTGTACATTATTGTCATCCTTTCTATCTATCCCTTTTAAATGGGTTTTAAACCTCAAGTAAAGCACAATATGGGTATGTTGTCTTAAGGAGGGTTGATGGCTTAGAACTCCCATCTTTTTTTGATGAAGGACCCATAAGGCTTGAAAGAGATGAAAACTTTTTTAAGAAAGACCTCTAAAAAAAACCTTATTAATGAATCTTTACACTTATTGTCATTTAAATTCAAGCTCTTTACTTTTATTGTCATTTAAATTTAAATTCTTATTTTTATTGTTATTTAAATTCAAGTTCTTTACTATTATTGCTTTTTACTTTTCTAATTAATAATGTTGCCATAGATTAATTGCTTGGGTAAACAAATTCCTTTATTATGCTTTTCTAAGGAAATAGTTTTCAAAAAATTCTTTATTCCCCTTTTCAAAAGTTGTTTTCTAAAATAAAGTTTTTTCTTTAAAAATCTTCCCTTTAAACTTGTTCCAAAAAAAATTCTTTTCTCAAAAATATCCTTTCTTAAAAATGCTTAATTTTTTTTTTCTTTTTTCCTTTAAATCCGAAAATAAGGCACTTAAAAAAAATGTTTTATTTCACCACGTAAAAATATAATAAAAGAAATCTTTTGAATGAGCAAAGTTGTAAAAGAAATATGCTTTTTCATAAAACTCATGGGATTTATGGAACTCAAACCTTTTTTATAAAAAAAATAAAACCCACGAGCTTTTTTTTTTTTTTTTTTTTTTTAAAAATTTTAAAATCCTTTCTATTCAAAACCAATTTTCCCATTAAATTTCTTTTAATACAAACTCCCATTTTGCCATAAAAAACATGGGATTTTTTATTCAAATCTTTTCAAAAGAAAAAAACCCATAAAATATTTCCAAAAAAAAAAAAAGAAAGAGCTTTTCCCAACTCCCTTTTTTTAAAGTAATCCATTCTTTTTTTATATATGATAGGCCACAAACTGAATGACCATTTGTAATAGAAATTAATTAATTAATTAATCAATTTATCATGCAAACGCGTGGTAGCATAAACAAATCACTAATAAACTAATAATGCAGCGGAAAATAAATAACACGGTGATTTGTTTACGAATGGGGAAAACCTAACAGCAAAAACCCCACCAGGTGATTTTCAGATCACCACTCCCGAAACTCTACTATTATCACAACAAGCGATTACAAGTAAAGGAATCCAAGTATCTTACCAACCTACAATTGAACCCTTACCCCAATACCCAATTGGATTTGTTTTGTAGTGACAATTTCCCTTTCGATGCACGACTCCCAAGTACGTGACTAACTAATTGCGCGGATCCCAGTATGTGACTTCAATCACCAACTAAGAAGGTTGTTGGTTGCAAAGTTCTTCAGTTCATCCACGCGATGAAGATCAAGAAGATGCTTGGTCACAAAACCCTACGGTGCACATACATAGCAACTTCTTCAAGAGAAAGAGATGAACTAGGGCAAGAACTTCATCTCCAGTCACAATTTGCTTGAACAGAGTTTGCTCAAAACTTGTGCAACTTGTGAACACTTTGACGGCCCTTGAACTGATCCTTTTATATGTCTAGGGTTAGGAGAAAAGAAATCCCAAAGATACATTCACGGATCCCAAGAAAATCATATTGAAATTCTGAAAATATTAAACCTCGACAGATAGCAAATGTCGAGCAGCTGTCGATCAGGTGTCGAGCACATCGAATGTAGAACAGCTTCCTTAAGCTTGATAGATGCAGTTGTCGAGCTTTAATGATTTTGCACTCTGAACTTATTTTCTTGAACAGACTTGAAGGCTTCAATACTTGATCTTGAAACAAGGTTTCCTGAAGTATTTAAAGACATCCTAAATCTACCTAAATACAAGTAAAATGCGTTTTGTCAAAGGATAAGCCAATTACATAAAATCATGACATATGTTCTTAACATGTGAAACACATATGTCCTAACAATCTCCCCCTTTAGCAATCCGTGACAAAACCACAACAAACAAATGAACATATGAAAGAAGTCATAAATCACTCAACTCATATTCACTTGTTGAATATAATAAAATTTATCCTAACACAAACTCTTGAAAAACTTTGCAAGAAGAGAGTTTATGGCAAGTAGGCTTTGACAACCTGTATTTCTGAAACAATTTAAACAAAACTCATCAAGGCATCTTTGTGTGAAACAGAAATAATAGATTGCATACAAGTATAAGAAACATGTGTATAAAGGGAGAAAAGAAACAACACATGAAGGGGTAGGTGAAAGAAAAACATACATTAATATAAAGAAATAGATAAGTACAATGTATGTCTATAAATGGTCACAAAACATCATGTACAAGAGTAATGTATCTAGAAAGAAAAGAAAAGATATATACTATCCTCACTACATCCCTCAAAATGTATCAACACTCCCCCTAAAAAAAGGGTCCTATACAAACTCTTCCCCTAAGATAGACTACTCTCATACCAAAACTACTCCCCCTTTTTGTCACGAGTGACAAAGGATAAGAGTGTCAAGTAGACATCTCATCGGTAGAGCTAGCATCTCTATCAGCATCATCCGAAGCATTATCATCATCATCCTCATCCTCAGAATCAAAAGCCATGGGAGAAGGTGGTGAAGGAGTAGCCTCAGGAGCAAAACCACCCATGGATGCCTGTCGTCGTGCAATACGACCGACACGAACATTCACCTGATACAACTCTGTAGAGAGAGTATCTAGGCGAGCATCTATGCGCTGCAGCTACGCCATGATGTCTCCTAAAGTCACATCACTCGAAGAAGAAGGAGGAGCGAATGTGGATGGAGCAGAACGGGATGGAGTCAAACGGGAGGAAGGAGCTACTGAATCCAACTACTGCAATTGAAACTGGGCCTCTCTACGTTTAACGATAGCATAATCTATGGCACCCATGACGGTAAAATGGTCGAAAGAGGGAAAAGGAACGGAAAAATGGCGCAAGATCCTCATGATAGCGGAAGGAAAGATGAACTTATCACAGGACGCCGAATCTAGATGAACATCTATAATAGACAAAATGAAATGAGAAGGAAAGTCTATGGTAAGATGCTCAAGAAGAGACAACAAAAATCGAGCACGAGGCTCTATGATGGAGTTATAATGAGAGAGGGGATGCAAAACAAAAGTCGTCACGATGTTCATGAATCTAGGACCTTTAGCAAAAGGTTGACATGGTGTAAACAGACGTTCACCCCAAGTAGAAGGGCATTCACAAAAAGCAAACATGAGCTTATCCCTGGACACAGTCCTCAGACGCTCACAACTAGGATAGTCAAGAAACTCTATCCTAGGGACCCGAAGCACATCTGCAACTAGCTGCGATGTGATAGGAATGCACGTATCTCGAACGCGAGTGAAGAAAAGAGGTACTGACCAATCAATCCCATGCATGTTGGAGTAGAACTCCTAGATAAGCACGAAAGGATAGGTGACCGGGACGTCACACAGTGACTCCCATCCCCTACTATGAATGACAGAGGGAAGGTCGGAGTTGGCAAAGTCCAACAGAATGACTTGGCGTTCCGAATGAATGCCTCGTCTAGAAAAGTTCTCCGAAAATGCCTTAAAGGTATCATCATCATGGAACCGGATATGAGATAGAGTAGGATCAGACAATAAAGAAGCACCAGAATGAAGAGGGTTCCAGGCTGGAGTGGATTTATGCTTAGGTGCCATAGACATGACTAACGTAAACTAACAGAGAGGAAGAGAAAGAATGACAATTAGAAAAGTCCCAAGCAGTTTCAGATATTTCAAATATATTGAAAAGAAGTACGTATGCATGGGAAATGCATGAACATGTGACATGCAAAAGAAAATACATCATGGGCTCAGCCTAATCCAAACCTATCAGCACACAAACAGATAGCACACATCTACATGCATGGCAATACCATTATAATGCTAATGTGATGCAATGTATGAGGTTTTAAACACATTTAAATAAAAGCTCATCCCAAAATTTCAATGAAAGCTCATCAATTTTGAAAAACCCCAAAACCTAGGTTTCAAAACATGAAATGCATGAATGAGAAAGGATTAGAAGCTTACCAAGTAAAGAGAAACTTGAAAAAGCTTGAAGAATCCTTGAGGAACAAGTTTGGAGTGAGATGGGAGTGTTTTGGGAGAGAAGACAAAGAAGTATCGAGAGAGAGATCGAAGAAAATGATTTCCGGATCGCATAGAGGCCTTATATAGAGCAGCCAGTAAATCTCAACAGATGCAGGTATTGAGAGGTATCGAGGGATTTGTCGAGGAGGTGTCAAGAAAATGCTTGTCGACAGCTGAGGTGTCGAGGAGGTATCGAGGAACAACACATCAGAATCAAGAACAGAAGCTCGATCGATCCACCAAGTGTCGAGAAGCTATCGAGGATACCGACCCAATCTCGATCGATCCACCAGGTATCGAGGTGCAGGCAAGATTGCGATAAGAAAAAGCTTAAGAAGCTCGACAGATAGCTAGCTATCGAAGAGGTGTCGAGCCAGCTTTTAAAAGCAGTTTTTCAAGATGTGAAAAACACAGACATGAATGCAATCCAACATGCAACTCAACCAACGATCCAATCAACATATTAAGCTTTCAAAATCATCTCTCAAATAAAATTTAAGCACATGGATCTTCAAAAACACACACACACACACACACACTAAACAAGTCTAACCAATTTTATATTTCAAAAACAAGTCAAGACAGTTTAGTGAGCATACATTAATACATATAAAACCTCGTGATGGCCAAATCATATTGTACCTGTACATGTATCAAGAATAGCAAAGAATATTGCGTGTTGTGTGTGAAAAACATTGCAAGATTGCATAAGTGTATGCATGTTATGACGATTTGAGATATGAGAAAAACACTTTAACTCACACACAATCATAATTGCTCGATGGGGACTATCACCTTTGAGGTACATCCTATAACTCCCACATCTCCTAGAATATACGCTTGCAATCATATATAAAACATTTTTGATTTTTTTCCTTTTGATTTTTCTTTGCATATTTTTCTTTTAAATATATCATGCATGGGCTTATTAGGGAGAGAAAAGAAATACCCAATAATATTTGACATTCCAATTTTGCTATGCCTAAGCACATAAATGTCATTGACACTGCACTTTTGCTATGCCAAAGCATACATGTGTCTTATTATGATTGGCAGGCAATAGTGGTGAGATGGTTATTTATGCCTTTCTCTCAGGATTTTTAGTTCTTCCCGTCAAAAAGAGTGATATAAGCGTTAAGTTTAAGAGACAACTTAATCGTACTCATCACAAACACGAGTCACAAAGCTCACTTGCTTAGTTATGCATAGAGATGCTCATCTAAGTTACAAATGATACAAAATTTAGAAGACTTCGTTTCAATGGCCATCCAAGGTACACAAGTACCAAAGTATACAAAACACACACTGTTTTTGTTTTTTTTTTTCAATTTTTTTAAAATATTTTTATATGAAAAACAAAACAAAGCAAAACTGAAGAAAAACAACAAAAACATGTTAAACACCCAAAGCATAAAAACTAGACTGACTCAAAACATGAAATCAAAACGCATAAGTAATGCACACACAAAAACAAGAAGAGAGAGAGAAAAGTGATAGAATCACTTGGAGCCCTTTTCCTTCCATATTTTGGAAGAACCTTTCCATCTAGCAAACCCTTGAACCAGCGGTGAAGGGGAAGAATTAAAACCTTTCAAGTTCGAAAGGAACATAAGAGCTTTGAAAAGATCTTCAAGGGGAGCAAGAGTGGATTGAAGCTGATTCTGGTTCCCAGATGCTATCATGTCGTTGCTCTGTTGAGTGGCAAGCCACTTGTAGCAATTTGGTCGAGTATGACTGGTAGCTCCACAATGATGACAGAGATGCTTCTTCTTTTGTTTAGGCTTTTGAGAGTTAGCCTTCTTAGCTCTAGGGTTTTTAACATCTTTCTTCTCAAGGTTAGGGGGTGCTCCTAAGATAAATTTACCTTTGTCTATGTTCTCACTAGCTAATTCAGTTTTAATCTCATTGTTCTCAGTTTTAACATTATTAGCGGCAGGAACAAAAACAGTAGTACTAGAAGAAGTAGTATTAGAGGAAGAAAGTCCATACCCTAAACCTGTTCGATCTGAAGCAGATTTCTGAATGCTTAGCATCTCATCCAGCTTTGCGCTTGAAGTCCTTTCCAGTTGAGCTTTGACTTGACATAGCTCTGCTTCAAGCTTCTTGGTCTTCTCAGCCAAGAAATTGTTCCCAAACCTCAGCGCCCCAATAGTCTGATTAGTCTCATCAAACTTTGTGGAAAGCTCCTCACGGTCAAGTTCCACATCACTGAGCTTCTTGATGGTTAGCTTATACAGTTTCTCATGCTTCTCAGAAAGCTTATACAGTTTCTCATAGGCTGTATGGATGTCATCTTGATCATCCATCTTCTCAAATTTGGATTCCACCAATTTTTTTTCTTCAACCACATATTCAACAATCCCATCAGTAGGATTGACAGTAGCAGTGAAGGCATTTAAGATTCCGTCATCCTCATTGTTGGAATCATCCTTAGGCTCAGTGTCGCTCAAGGTAACAACAAGTGCCTTGCTCTTCCCAATGCTCTTGAGATATGTAGGATACTCATGCTTCATGTGACCGAAACCTTAACACCCAAAGCATTTAGGTCCTAAGGGAACAGTGTATTGACCACTTTCCTTAACATCCTTCTTCCCTTTGTCTTGGCCTTTAAACTGAGAAGAACTGGATTACCTACGGTCCTTGTCGAAACCCTTTCCATTGACGTTCTTCATAAACTTTTTGAACTGCCTGGTGATGTAGGACTTCATCTTGGAATCTTCATCATCAGAAGATTTATCTGTTTCACTGCTCTTGGCCTTCAATGCCATACTCTTGCTTTTACCCGACTTGCCTATTCTTGTCAACCCTAGCTCGTAGGTCTGCAAGTTTCCAACCAGCTCAGTCAGAGGAATCTTATCAATATCCTTTGATTCCTCTATTGCCGTAATCTTGGAATGGAATCTCTCGGGCAGAAATCTGAACACTTTCCTCACAATCTTGGGTTCAGGAATGGTTTCCCTAAGATTGAAGGCTGAGTTCACTATGTCCTTTAGCTTGGCATAGAACTCATCGAAAGACTCATCCTCCTGCATTTTTATCTCTTTAAAGTTTGTAGTGAGCCTCTGAAGTTTTAAGTCCTTGACAGCCTTAGTACCTTCATAGGTTGTTTGGAGAATGGTCCAAGCCTCCTTGGTAGTTTTAGTTAAGGATATCTTCTTGAACTCCTCATTGGTGACTGCACTGAACAATACATTCAATGCTCTGCTGTTGAAGTTTGCCACCTTAATCTTGGCATCATCCCAGTCGGCTGGTGCTTCTGTAGGCTTAGTCCAGCCTATCTCCACAACTTGCCACACTTTCTCATCTAAAGACTGCAAGAAAGCTCTCATGCGTACTTTCCAGTATGCATAATTAGTGCTATCAAATAAAGGAGGTATAATTAATGATTGTCCTCTATCCATGACAAATAATGGTCAATGGATCAACACAGCAAATATTAAACCCTAATCAGAGTGTGCCTGCTCTGATACCACTTGATAGGCCACAAACTGAATGACCCCTTGTGATAGAAATTAATTAATTAATTAGCCAAGTTATTAATTAATCAATTTATCATGCAAACGTGTGGTAGCACAAACAAATCATCAATAAATTAATAATGCAGCGAAAAATAAATAACACGGTAATTTGTTTACGAATGGGGAAAACCTAACAGCAAAAACCCCACCGGGTGATTTTCAAGTCACTACTCCCGAAACTCCACTATTATCACAACAAGCGGTTACAAGTAAAGGAATCCAAGTACCTTACCAACCTACTGTTGAACCCTTACCCCAATACCCAATTGGACTTGTTTTGTAGTGACAGTTCCTCTTTCGATGCATGACTCCCAAGTACGTGACTAACTAATTGTGCGAATCTCAATACGTGATTTCAATCACCAACTAAGAAGGTTGTTAGTTGCAAAGTTCTCCAGTTTATCCACACGATGAAGATTAAGAAGATGCTTTGTCACGAAACCCTACAGTGCACATACACAGCAACTTCTTTAAGAGAAAGAGATGAACTAGGGCAAGAACTTCGTCTCCGGTCACAATTTGCTTGAACAGAGTTTGCTCAAAGCTTATGCAACTTATGAATACTTTGACGGCCCTTAAACTGATCCTTTTATATGTCTAGGGTTAGAAGAAAAGAAAGCCCAAAGACACATTCACAGATCCCAAGAAATTCATATTGAAAATTTGAAAATCTTAAACCTCGACAGATAGCAGGTGTCGAGCAGCTATCGATCAGGTATCGAGCACACCGAATGTAGAACAGCTTCCTTAAGCTGTCGAGCCAATTGTCGAGCCAATTGTCGAGCTTTAATGATTTTGCACTCTGAACTTATTTTCTTGAACGGACTTGAAGGCTTCAATACTTGATCTTGAAATAAGGTTTCTTGAAGTATTTAAAGACATCCTAAATCTACCCAAATACAAGTAAAGTGTATTTTGTCAAAGGATAAGCCAATTACATAAAATCATGACATATGTTCTTAGTATGTGAAACACATATATCCTAACAATATATAAATAAAGTATTTTCTTTTTTGACTGAATAAATAAAGTATTTTCTAAAAATAATGTTCTTATACTTAAATAATTTTTCTCAAATAAAATCATGGAATTTTTCAAAGTTAAACCTTCCTTCCTATAATGATCCTATTTATCAAAATTTACAATGACTAAAAGAGAGAGAAGCTCTGAGGAGGTGGATACACTGGAAAGGAGTACAAAGAAGTTAAAAGAGATTCGCCCTGAGGATGAGTCTAACTCAGAAAGGCTACACTACGAAAGGAGCACAAGTTATAGCTTCAAAAGCTATAGAGATAAATTGGTAGGCTCCATTTCGGGGGCTTATGAACAGGCCTTTGGTTTTTCTACATCCATGGATGAGGAAGCTGAGTTAGATGAGGATGACGATGAACTTTGTGAAGGTATGCCCAATCTTAAAGTCTCCAGAGAAGAGAAGGCTAGGATTAGAGCTCCTTGGGGGCAGTCCATTATTGTTAAAACTGTTGGTACGAATGTGGGTTTTTTATACCTGTCGTCTAAGCTTAGAACCATGTGGAACCCATCTGGTAGAATGGATTGTGTGGATATGGGACATGATTTCTTTCTGATAAAGTTGGAGCTCCAATCAGACTTGGATGATGTTCTTAAAGGGGGACCACGGTTTGTTGGAAAACATTTTTTGGCCACCAGGTAGTGGGAACTAGAATTCAAAGCCTCACAGGCAACATGCTTATCAGTAGCTGTTTGGGTGAGGCTCCCTGAGTTACCCATTGAGTTCTATGATCCAGTCATGCTAAAGAAAGTGGGGAGTACCATTGGGCAAGTGTTATGTATTGATGCTCATACTGTTAATGGTGCAAGAGGTCGCTTTGCAAAAATTTGTGTCCAGATAAACATTGATAAACCATTGATTAACTCTATTAAGATTAGGAAGATGGTGCAACCGGTGCAATATAAAGGCATTCACATGTTATGCCTTGCTTGTGGACGCATTAGCCATCGGAAATAATGCTGTTCGTCTCTTGTTAGGGGGTTAACACTGGGGGTGGACAACCAAGTGAATGGATCTCCTGAAACTAACTCGAGCCCCAAGGAAGCCAGTACAATTAGGACATGTTAAGGAGATGGAAAAGATGATGTGGATGATGTGTATGGAGGCTGGATGGTTGTGAAACGAAAGTCAAGGCCGTATGGGAATGGAAAGAGCTCACGTAAAGGATTTGGTAGAGAAAGGGTGGAGATTAAGGATGACGGTGATGATAGGATGGGTACATGCTACACCCTTAGAGACCCAAAATCTGAGCCCAGAAAAGATGTGAAAAGAAAGGCTAGTGAGAAAGGTACATTGGGAGGTAGTAATTCTCAACTAAGGTTGCGTTTGGATTGGGCGTTTTCTGCCCAATCCTGCGTTTGCGTTTTTCCAAAACATTTTTTTTTTCACGCGTTTTGGAGCGTTTTGGGTGTTGCGGCTACTGTTCATGCACTGTTCAATGAACAGTAGCCGCAAACTTTGACTTTTCAAATTTTTTTGGACCAATCACAGCACATCGTGTACTGTTCACGGACCCACAAATTTCACTTTTCAGCAACTTTTTCATTAAAAATTGGTCCCACGATACTATTCACACATTTAAAAATTATTTCGCTACAGTGTTTTTCAGTTTTCAGTTTCAGTTTTCAGTTTTCAGCTGTATCCAAACGGACCCTAAGTCAGTCCTAGCAGAACCAAACTAGTGTAAGGACAAATAGGAGTGAGGTGTCTTATGGAACTAGTGGGACTCGAAAACCAAACTCTAGGAAGGAGTTACCTAACCATGGTAAGAAATCTACTGTGAGTTAGGAAAGTAGAAAGTGGCCTACAAAGGATATTCCAGAAAGCTCTTTGTTTAAGGAAAAATCCATTAGTTGCTTCAGTGGGTTTACATTTGAGGCCAAAGCTTAGGAAAATGAATCCACCAACAGAGAGATGGGTAATTTTTCTGAAGGCAAAGGTGATCTCAATCGGAGATAGAATGATAGAAGGGATTTAGAGGGATCCCACGGACATTATGGGCTGGTATAAGGAGGAAGCCTTGGAAGCTTGGAAGAACATCTTCCCCTTTACAGAGGTGAGTGCTAGACTGGGATTCCTTCCTATGGAGGACGAAGCTTGGATCAAAACTCCAAACCCGTACTAGCACTTCCTCATGGACAAGCCAAAATTTCATCCTTTGGTTAACATTCCCTCAAAGCAACAAGGGAATCCCTTTTGGAAGCACCTCTGGGAAGAATCAATGAGTGCCTTGGAGATGATTCTTTTGGAGCCAGTGATAAGCCGGAGGAAAATTCTTCTAGAAAGACCTATAGAGATGGTGGTCATGGGGAATCTCTTCATAGTGAAGCTTCTACAGTTCTCAATGCGAATGATATCATGCACTCTAAACATTCTCAGCAACCAGTCTCAGTTTGGGATCCTAAGGCACTCGGTGAATCTGTTTCCTTGGCTCATTGGGGAGAAGAATGCATTGAATCAAGCATTGACATTAAGGGAGATAGGGGAGGAACCATCCCCGACATGGTTTGATTCTCGGTATACCCCCAATTAGATAATGAATATTCTTATCTAGAATTGTAGGGGGGCTATGAAACCCACCTTGAAGAAAACTGTTTTGGATTTGGTTGAATGGCATAATCCTGCAATTTTTGTGATCAAGGAAACCAGGATTGATGGCACTAGAGCTAATGATATTATTAGAAGACTTCCTTTTGATAGTGTTTACTCTACAGAGACCATTGGTTATGCAAGTGGCATCTGGCTCCTCTGGCGCTTTGACATTGTCTCCATGGACTTTTGTTTGCTACAAAGCAAGAAATCCATGCTATTGTCCAAGGTAGTCCCCAAACTCAACCTTGGCTATTAAGTGCTATTTTTGGTAGTCCTTGTTTTAGAGAAAGATGCATCTTGTGGGGTAACTTAAAAATTCTCTTAGAAAGGCACAAGCTCCCTTGGGCTACTATGGGGGGCTTAATGATATCACTAGTGAGGAGGAGAAATTTGGTGGGACTGGAATTTGTAGAAGGAGGGTTTCTAAGTATACTAGATGTATGGATTACTACAATCTTTTTGATTTGGGATTTTTAGGGACTAAATATACTTGGACTAATAAAAGGGACATCGCTGATTTAATCCAACAAAGACTGGACAGAGTTTGGGCCAATTCGGGATGGAAGTCCATATATCCTGAAGCAATGGTGAAACATTTAGCTAGGATTAATTCAGATCATTACCCCCTACTTTTATCACTGGAAACCCCTCCCCCCTTTCTAGTAGTGGTGCCAGACCATTCCGCTTTCAACCCATATGGCTAAGCCATGATGGGTTCCCTAGCGTTGTTAGGGAAGCTTGGGAAGGCAACTAGCACAATGTATGCAGTGTTATTTATGAATTTACCAACAAAGCTAATGTCTGGAACAAAGAAGTTTTTGGTAACATTTTTTGGAAGAAGAAGAATCTTGTTGCTAGAATTTTGGGAGTTGAAAAGGCCTTAGCTCGAGCCCCCTCCCAAAGATTGATCCATTTGCATAATTTCCTATCTGAGGAACTTGAGAAAATTCTAGCTTTAGAGGAGGAACTCAGGGGTAGTAAAGCTAGAATGAATTGGCTTATACAAGGGGAAAGAAACACCATTTTTTTCCACATTTCAACACTGAATCGTAGGAGCCACAATAGAATTGTGTGCATTCAAAATGTTGATGGGAATTAGGAAGAGGATGTGGACAGGGTTAAGGAAATTTTCCTAGAGGGCTTCTCAAAACTGTATAACGCTGAACAGAGTTCATGCCCCAGAATGCCTGAATGTATTTTTGTTTGGGGAAATCGTTTGTTTGAATCCAAGGCTTTCAACCTTACCCTTGCTCCACAGATGCTAAAATCTTTTTTGCTCTAAATTCTATGAAAGCTTTTAAAGACCTTGGCCCTAATAGGCTGCATGCACGATTCTTTTAGAGATTTTGGATGGTGGTAGGGGAGCCTGTGAAGCATGAATTCAAGCAAATTTTTAGATTGAAAAAAAATCCCTTTTCAATTGAACAAAACACTCATTACTCTCATCCCGAAGCAACTGGGACCTGAAACAATTAATCATTTCCGCCTCATTAGCCTGTGTAATACCATTTATAAGATTGTATCAAAGATTTTGGTGCCTAGGATGAAACACCTGATGCTAATACTTGTATCCCCCACGCAAATAGCCTTTGTTTTAGGGAGAAGAGGAATAGATAATGTCATTGTGGCTCTAGAGCTAGTGTATAATTTAGAAAAGAAGAGAGGGAAAGTAGGCTTTTTGGTTATTAAAATAGATCTAGAGAAAGTGTATGATAGATTGGAATGGAGTTTTGTGAGAAGCATGATGTTTAGCTTGGGGTTTCATGAAGACACTGTGGAGCTTGTCATGAGTTGTATTTCCTCTACTTCAACAACTCTTTTGTTTAATGGGGGCCAGTTGGAGACTTTTAACCCTTCCCGAGGGTTGAAGCAAGGAGATCCTATATTCCCCTATATCTTCATACTTTGTATGGAATTACTAAGCTCCCTCATTAATAAGAAATGTGAAGATGGTAAATGGAGAAAAGTTAAGGCTTCCTGTGGTGACCTTGACTTTTCTCATACTTTCTTTGCTAATGATTTGCTTCTATTTGCCAAAGTAGATCGTGAAAATTGTGAGGCTATAGTTGAAGTGTTGGAGGAATTTTGTAAGGCAAAGTCTAAAGTTTTCTTCTCTCCTAATACTCTTGGTGAGACCAAAGAAGAAATAGTACAGCTTTTAGGGATTAATGAAACTTCTAACTTAGGAAAATATCTCGGCTTCCCCATTTTGCATAAAGGGAGACGTCGAAATGATTTCCAATTTGTGGTTGAAAGAGTTCATGCTAAATTGGCAGGTTGGAAAACCAAGTGTCTCTCACTAGTAAGTCGGCTTGTGCTTATTAAGGCAGTTGTGACTACAATACTAGAATATACTATGCAATGTTATAAGATGCCTGTTAGAGTTTGTGATGAAGTAGACAAGCTTGTAAGGAATTTTCTCTGAGGGTCTGCGGTGGAGATTAAGAAGATGCATATGGTTAGGTGGAGTAAAGTCACTATGCCTCAAGATCTTGGTGTTTTGGGGATTTTCCAAATGAAGGCTAGGAATGCTACAATATTGGCAAAGCTTTGCTGGAGGATTGCTTCAAGCCCAAACTGTCCATGGGCATAAATGCTCATAAGTAAATAATTAACTATTGTGAGACTTAGGGAAGGAGGTAGAAGCCTCCCTGCCTCCAAAGTTTGGGCTGCCTGCAGAGAAGGGGGAATTATCTTCAACAAAGGTTTGAAATGGGCAATTGTCAATGGGGAAGATTTGGGCTTATGGGATGATTTTTGGCTTCCATCAGGTCCATTAAGGAAGCAGATTGAGGGACCCCTTGCTAAAGGAGAAAGTAATTTGTCAGTGAAGATGTTCCTGTCTAACCCCAATGGGATTTCCTTCAATCTTCCAGCAAACATAATTAATGACATACAAGGCATACCTCTTGCTTCTAATCCGGAATAAAAAGACAGACTTGTTTGGGCTTTCTTAAAGGATGGTTTCTTTTCTCTAAAGTCTGCCTACTTCCTTGCAAAAGGTTTAAATCCTTTGAACCTTGATACTCATCCATGTAGGTGGGTCTGGGATGTATATACAACACTGAGAATCAAATTCTTTTTATGGCTCTCTTCACAAAATAGCATACCTACCTGTGAAGTTCTTGGTTCAAGAGGTTTTAATCTTTGTACGACTTGTGAAATATGTGGTAATGCGGCTGAATCTACCATTCATGCCTTGAGAGACTGCCTTGGGGCAAAAAGGGTGTGGACCGAATTGGGAATTATTGATACAAACCAGGTTTTTTATGGTCTTCCCCTCTTGGACTGGCTAAAGAACAATTGCAGCTCTTCTGATTTTTTTCCTTGGCCTCGTATTCCCTGGAAAATTCTATTCCCTCAGGCGCTCTGGCTAATCTGGCCCCAAAGAAACAAGATTATTTTCTGAGATGGAAGAATCGATTCTAATACCTTTGCTCACTGCGTTAAAAAAGGTGCGGAGGGTTTTGTAATAGTCCCTGAAAATCCTAAGAAACCGAGGAGAGTTCTGACCCAAGTGGCTTGGAAAAAACCCTAAGTGGGATAGGTGAAGTTAAACTCGAATGGCTTTGTTTGGGGAAACCCCGAAGAAGGTTGGAGGAGGGGCTGTGCTCAGATGTGGTAACGAGGATTGGATTGCGGGTTGTTTGAGGAAGCTAGGGAACACATCAAGCAACTTGGCTGCACTGTGGACCCTTAGAGATGGGTTGCACTTGGCCAAACAACTCAACTTAGAAAATATATGCGTGGAAATGGATGTAGAATTCTTTGTTTTCTTACTTTCTAATTTATCTGTGAATAACCTTAGCCTTGAACCACTGTTATCTAACTGCAGAAACCTAATGAAGACATTCCCTAACTGCAATGTGGCGCATGTGTACAGGGAGGCTAATAGGTGTGCTGATAAACTAGCTAGGTTGGAAGTTGATCTTCATTCAGACCACCTTATTTTGTATAACCCACCGCCTATGGTGGAAGAACTCCTGGCTTGTGATAAAGCCAACCATGTTTGTAACAGACTTGTGGCTCCTTAATTTTAATATATTTAACCCAAAAAAAAAAAAAAAAGATCCTATGAATCTTTTTCTTTTGTCTTTTCAAAACTAATATGTTTTTGCTAAAATGGTTTTTTAGAAACTTCAAACCCTTCCCAAATTTTCGGGTTCCCCTTAATAAACATACACAACATTTTCTAAAAATCTTTTCTTTTAAAAAAATGAAGATATTTCCCATTTGCAAACTTTGCTTGTTCAAAAGAAAATCTTTTCTTTAAAAAAAAATGATGAGTAATTTTTAGAACTTCTTCTTTTCAAAAATAAAGAAATTTTTCATCATAAAAAATGCGTCTTTTCCAAATGTTCCTTTCAAAAATATAATTGAGTTAATGTTTTTAAAACTTGGTCATTCATTGTAATTTAATACTATTCCTTAGAATAGCATTTATAAGGATTTGTGCCTATGGTTCAATTCCATTGAACCCATAGTTACCAATCAAGCTTACATTGTCCCTTTTTTTTTTTCTTGGGCACTATCATATTTTTATTATCATCTTTTTTGCATGATAAAAAAATGAAAATAATTATGGATGACAACAAGTTGCTACCCTTTCAACTCCCTCTCTTTATTTTTACGTTGTATTTTATCTGTGCATAATAGTTAGGATTCACATGCTAATCAGGGGCGTAGCCAGGAATTTTTACATGGGGGGGCCGATTCGAACCATGAAGGTTGAAATCAATGACAATGAGTATCATCATTGTACGGATAGTCTATATTTTTAGGTTGATATGGACCTTCTTTGAGATAAGCTCGTCGGATTTCATCTTGTTTGTTGATAGGGAATTCACATATTTGTTTACGTGATCTTGGATCACGATCTATCTCTTCAGATTGAATTCTTGAACATTTGGGGGGGTCAGGGTGTTCATCAAGCATCGAAGCATCAACATTTGTTTCTACAGCCACAGGTGTCCTAATTTCTGAATTGCTAACATCTTTTTTTCTTAAAGAATGCATTAATTGTTTTTCGTTTGCTCATAATTCTTTTAGCTTTAAGAATATAACTCAAAAATTAATCTGAAAAGAAGTTTAAAAAATAAAATTTTAATTAGAAATTTTTACTTAGTTATATGGATGTTATTCATACTCAAGAAAAAACAAAATTTCCACTATAATTTAAACATACAACCCATTTTTAATACGACTTTAATTAATAATAACCCCTCAAACAAAAACAGAAATTAAACACACATGTATTGGTACACAACATAAATCAAACAATTTAATAATACCCACGGCCACATCCACAGCCACATGATATCTAACTAATCAAAAATAGGTAATAAATCAAAATAATTTTACCTTAGAAACTTTGTCTTCATGAAGTGCAAAGATGGGTCACCCGTGTGGCAATGCCTACTGCCTCTGCCTGACTGCCTCCAACTTTAGATCTTCCCTTCAAGACCCATCACAAACAATCTCCCCATGCCTTCAATCATGTATTTCTCTAAAAATCTATGAAAATATAAAGAGCATGTGAATATTTACGTGTAGATAGTTGGGAAAATAAAAAAAAAAGACACTAAAAAGAGATGAATGTCTAATGCTTAAGAAAGAGAAGAAAAATCACCAGTCACCAAGTTCCAAAACTAAAGCTCATGAAGAAAGAAAAAATTGTTCAAGATTTTTTTTTTTTTTTTTTTTTGGTGGACTGTGAGTATAGAGGACTGGAGTTTTGGGGGCTGGTAGGTGGGCAACGGTACTGGTGCAAATGAAAGTGTATCAAAGAAGACAAAACAAAAGAATAAGAAGTAAAGAAAGGGATTCTGTGGGTCAGTGGGTGGATTTTTTAAGATGAAGAGAAAGTGAAGTTTTGTTTTTAGTGTTTGGACTTGAGTGGGCCAGCTTGTTTTATTTGGAGTACATAAGGTGATAAGGCCTAAAACTAAAGCTGGGCTTGGGAGAATATTTGAACTGGGCTTGGGAGAATAGTTGAGAATTGGGCATGGGGGGTCGGCTGTCCAATATTGGGGGGGCCCAATTTTTTTTCTACCTACTCTAATGGATTTTTTTTTTTTTTTTTGCAGGGGCCGGGGCCCCCCCAAGCCACTACGTGGCTTCGCCCCTGCTTGGGAGAATAGTTGAGAATTGGGCATGGGGGGGCCAGCTGTCCAATATTGGGGGGGCCCAATTTTTTTTTCTACCTACTCTAATGGAATTTTTTTTTTTTGCAGGGGCCGAGGACCCCCAAGCCACTACGTGGCTCCGCCCCTGATGCTAATTATATAGTAAATAAGTACTCACATGCTATTGTGTACCTTTCCTCCAATTACATGCTTCCTCACACGTTATTTATGTATGTATCTCACATGCTTTGATTGTATATATCTCACATATTTTTTTATTACAACAGCGGATGCTAATGCTCTAATTGATCCTATTATTTTATTAGTATTATTTCGATTAAAAAAATATCAAGTTAATAAATGCCCTTAAGGTAATTATTAATAAACAAAAATAAAAAAATTTTGACACAATTTTTATGAAAAAAATATAAAAAAATGTCAATAACATTTATTATTTTATCATTCTCTTAATAAAATATTTTAAAAAATAACTCCTAAATCAACCAATGCTAGTTAACAATTCCCTAAAAAAATTAGTTTCAACGGAATCGTTTCAATTTGCTAAAAGCTAAAAAGAAATTAATCAAATCGACAGATTTTGATAAAGTGAGTAAATAACCACTCTGTCCTTTTGTTGGGAGGAAAAACTCTATCCTGTTTCAGTTGTATATTACTTCCCCCACACTTTGGGGTCCACCCTCTTGTGTGGGGGAAGTAATATACAACGAAACAGGATATAACTTCTCGTTGGAGAGGGGGGCGTATAATTACTCTTTGTCGCCATCTAAAATAAAATGCGTGGAGAATATGACAGCTGCTCCCCTGACCCAGTCATCACCTTTCTAATAAGCAATAATGCTTTCATTAAAAAAATTTAATTTAAAAAATAAAAATGAGAGTTAAAATTTGAAAAAGCTGGCGCAAATAAAGTACAGTAATTTAATTCGACCGCCAATCACGACTTCAATGCTGAGTTGTCTGTGGAGTCCACCTTCTTGCGTGGGGAAGTAATATACAACGAAACAGGATGTAACTTCACGTTGGAGAGGGGGGTGTATAATCACTCTTTGTCGCCATCTAAAATAAAATGCGTGGAGAATATGACAGCTGCTCCCCTGACCCAGTAAACATACCTTTCTCAATAAGCAATAATGCTTTCATGGTTATCAAAAAAAAAAAATAATGCTTTCATTAAAAAAGTTTAATTTAAAAAATAAAAATGAGAGTTAAAATTTGAAAAAGCTGGCGCAAACAAAGTACAGTAATTTAATTCGACCGCCAATCACGACTTCAATGCTGAGTTGTCTGTGGGATCTACCCTCTTGTGTGAGGAAGTAATATACAACGAAACAGGATATAACTTCTCGTTGGAGTGGGGGGCGTATAATTACTCTTTCTCGCCATCTAAAATAAAATGCGTCGATAATATGACAGCAGCTCCCCTGACCCAGTAAACGTCACCTTTCTCAATAAGCGATAATGCTTTCATTAAAAAAATTTAATTTAAAAAATAAAAATGAGAGTTAAAATTTGAAAATGCTGGCGCAAATAAAGTACAGTAATTTAATTCGACCGCCAATCACGACTTCAATGCTGAGTTGTCTTTAATCTTAACTGGAATCTTATGCAGCAACAATAACTAACGTTCTGATCCATTGGTTATAAACGAGTCAATTAGTTGACGATTACATTCGTATTCACACTCATTTTTCAATCCTCATGTCATCACTTTTGCATCATCAACACAACACCACTGTCACTCCCACAGTCCCACTTGACTCCCTGTTTCTCACCCATTCAACCCCTAAATTGAATCTAATTATGGTTAAACCCTTCCACATAGTAATCCAATCAAAACTTACAATAAAATACCAAAATATAGGAAAACTCATACCAAATTAAGTGGTTGACATCCAAAAATTTTTTTTTATTAATATTTAGAAATACAAATTGGAAAAAAGAACTGATGATACCGAAAATACCACTAGTAAGCCACACGGTCCTCGTGCGCTTCAAATAGCACCTGCACAGCGAAAAGAAAGGACCTAATAGAGAGTATCGGTGTGGTACCGGCCAAATACCCTCCGAAAGTTAAGTCAGAACTATTCTCACTGCTCTAGAGTGCTAGAGAGGGTAAATTATGCGTACCTTGGTTCGTGAGGGTGTTTGATTTTTATAGTAGTAGGGCATGACCCTTTTTCCTTGGAGTAGAAGTCTTTTCCTTATAGGAGTCTCCTTGGGCGTATTTTGCGGGATCCTTTCCATATAGGAATCCCTCTTAGGTTTCACGAAACGTGGAGAGCAAGTCATTTACTTATACACGGAAACGTGGTTAGCAAGCATTCTTTGACTAGTGCCGTCAGTATATGTTGTGCCTTCGGTCTTCATACCGTCAGCTTTATTATCCCGTCGGCCTGTGGAACACTTCACTTCATCGCGCCGTCAGTCGTTAAACAAAGGCTGACGGCCCAGTAGGTATTGTCACCCATATCCCTTATTTGACCACTCTCTTATCCTTATAAGTTACCCCCTACTCCATATCTCCGTCACTTTTTATATTGACGGGTTATGGAGTACATGTTTTTGTCAATTGTGTTATTTTTAAAGAGGCGGGAAAATTATGTACAAGGGTTTCCTCGAGCCGCTGCGCACTTAATGCTTTGGACAAGTGGCATGTTCTTATTGGCTTTGCTTCTGACGAGGGCGTCGCTTCGTCTCCCGTGCCCTTCTATCCCATATATAAGTAGCACCTCCTCCCCATTTTCCTCTATTTTATTCTTGCTGATCTTTGAGAGAGAGAGACCGTCACCCTTATTTTCGTCAACGCAACCTTTACTTCCGTCAACGTCAACTTATCCGTCGCTATTCTTGAAGCAGTTCTTTTCTAGAAGGTCATCTTACCAGTAAGTTTCATCTCCTCTTCTTTTTCATTTTTTGTCTATTTCATTTGTGAGGACGTCAGCCTAGGTACTTAGATTGGATCAGTCACTTGTAGGTAGTCAGATGTCAAGTGACGTGTCGTGTGAGGAGTCGTCAGTCTGCGAAGGAGCGGGCTACGACGAGACCTTTGGTTCCGGCGATGAGCCAGAGGACTTCTCGCCCTCGTCAGAGAGAGAGACGTCGGCCCGATCTCCTGACGGTGATGAGAGTTACACTGAGGGAGATAAGGATGAAGTAGAAGAGGGAAGAGGAGAGGATGGAGGTGAGGGCGGTGATATAAATATTGACGGCGATGATAGCGACGGAGGTGATAGTGACGGGGAGGAGGGACCAAGTGAAGGAACTTCAGAGGGTCTTGGAGATAATCGTCCTTTCGTTCTCCCTAAGGATTGGGCCGTCAACAAATTTTTACCTAGGATGAGTGATAAGGTTTTTAGGGAGTTGTGCACTCGTTATCAAATCCCTGAGGAGAATGAGAGTTGTTATTCAGGAAGAACCGCTGACGTGGGCATGTATGATGCCATGTTTGCTACGGGTTTGAGATTACCGTTGATGGCCCTACACCGTCAGCTAGCTGACTTCCTGGGCCTGTCCGTCACTCAAGTTGCCCCAAATGCTTGGAGGACTTTCATAGGAGCTGAGGTCTTGTGGGGCCGTCTAAGTGGAGGAAACCGTTAGCTTACCTTAGACGAATTCTTTTACTGCTACAGGCCCCATCATATCGCCTCGTCTAAGGGGACATACCATTTCAATGCCCGGGAGAAAAATTTGAGGCCGGTATCAGATATGCCAGATTCCAATAGGAACTGGAAAAGTAGGTATTTTTTTGTTGAAGGGACTGATTGGGTTTGCCGTCAGGAGGAGTGGGCGACGATGCCCCACAGTTATTTTGACAATACTTGGGCTTTTGTCAGAGATTTAGGTTAATCCTGTCAACTATGTTCCTTTTGTTTTTGAAGTGACGCTACTAACATTCCTTCTCTTTTTCCTTTTCAGCTTATACCCGTCCCCATATAATCGACGAACAGGAGGAGTTCATCCGTCGGGTTCTGGAAATCCCTTTGGAGGAGTGTAAGTGTAGGGATTTGATCACCTTTGACACAATTCATTTATATTGTGGGGGTCCAGAGCCGTCAGCTGAAGCTCGAAGGTTGGAGGAATTTTCACGTCGACGTGAGTAGAGTTCTTATTGGTTTCATCAGTTTATTCCTCCGTCTCTTATTCTGATGACTTCTTTGTATTGTAGAGATGGAATCTGCCAAACAGAGAAGGGCTGCCACGGCCTGTCAGAAAGAGGAGAAAAGGGCAAAGGAGGCGGGGGGTGAGACCTCGTCAACCCCTAAGGTCGTTAGTAAGCAAGCGAAGAGGAAGCCCGACGGGAGTGATGGCCATCCATCCAAGAAGGCCGCTGTCACTCCTGGGGACAGTGCTGCAAAGGAGAAATCACCCCTTAAGTCGAGCCATGGTGCGGGTAAAGGGGCAATGACCTCATTGGGTCCCGTCAGCGGGGGCCCTTGCCGTCTCCTGACCCATAAGGACTATGCCTTCGGGGAGGTTAAGTCCTTCATAAAGCCGATGGACATAGAGCCTTGTGACTTGTTGGAGATGAAAGATTTAGGGGCGTCATCCCTTTTTGATCTTACCAGGGTATGCTTCTACCTCTTGGTCGAATTTGATTTTATTTTGCTTTGAACTTTGACTGACGGCATTGTTCTTTCCTTAGGCCTTGGTGCGTGTTACAGCCCTTCAAGACCGTTGTGTTGCAAAGGAGGGAGTCGTCACTCGGGTCCGGAAGCACAATACAAATCTGATGAACGAACAAGCTCAGTATAAGGATACTGTCCGTACGCTGAACCAAGAGCTGAAGGAAGTCAGGGAGAAGCTGGTGGAGGCTGACCGTCAGAATGACAAGCTCAAAGAGGAGGTGACGGATCTAGGCCAAAGGCTGCAGACAGCTGGGGCTGATGTGGTTCGAGACTTTAAAGTGATGCAATCGTTTATTGACTCCTGCGCCGAGTATTATGGCACTGGTTTTGACGATTGCCTTAAGCAGATCGCATCGGCATTTCCAGAGTTGGACCTATTCGGAATTACAATGGATGATGGAGATGACGGCTCCTCTCAGCCTACTCCTACCCTTGAGTCTGACGGTGTTGTTGTTCTGGCCTAACTTGCTGCAAACCCTTCTCCTCCTGCTTCTAATACTCCAGCTGTGATTGTAAATGTTGAAGATCAGCAAGCTGACGGGAACCCTGCTGACGCTCCTGCTCCTTAGTTTTCTTTTATTTGTATTTCAACCTTGTATTTCAATTATTTTGCAAACACTCGTTGTATTTTACTTATTTGGCAAACAATCGTTTAAGTGCCTGTTTGGTTTTCTTGGACTTTTATTTATATACAGCTGTGTTTATGTTTATTTCCGTCGCTTTCATATCTCTTAATCATTGATTGCACCATACGAAGTCTTGGTAAACATTCCCGTCTGTTTGGGAACCCGTCAGTTTTTGAACTGTTGGAAGACTCCGTCGGTATGACTAACGTGTATATTCTTCTTACCTCATCGGTTTTCTGGGTTTCCTGTTGGATTTTCGGCCTTGTTCATCATTTTTCAAGGTCCGTCAGCTTAGTGGCATCGTCTAAGTATTGGTTCCGTCTGCTGGAGCCCGTCGGTTTATAGCTTCGCCTGTTAGTTGCACTGTTTTTTTATGGCCGTCAATTTCCTAATTTTTAGCCATCTTACGGGCTTAGTTTAAGTCTGTTGGCTCTATACTAGCCCAATCTGTTTGGTGAGACCGTCAGTTTTTTGGTTTTAGTTTGTTATGGGCTTGATGAATTTTTCACCTTTGTAGGCCCGTGGGTTTTTGAACCTTGTCTGTATGGTGATAGCCTCACCCTTTAGGACCGTCAGCTTTTTAGCTTTGGCCTTGATGACTTTGTCATCTTTGTAGATCCGTTGGTTTTAGGACCTTGTCCATATGATGATAGCTTTATCTATGGGATCGTCAACTTTTTAGCCTTAGCCTTGATGACCTTGTCATCTTTGTAGGTCTGTTGGTTTCGGGACCTCGTCCACATGATGATAGCTTCATCTATGGGACAGTCAGCGTTTTAGTCCGTGTGTTATGGACTTAGTCGTTTTGGTTGTTCACTTTTGTAAACTTAGTTGCCCACTTCTGTGGACTTTAAACCGTAGATTTCTAAAAATAGATACTTCAGCAATTTTGAATAAACTCCTCTTATTGCCATGCATTTGTAAATAAAAATAATTCTAAAACCGAATCCTGCCTTTTGGGCTTAAAAAAAAAAAAAAGAGGTATTGTTGCAAAAAACTAAAGTAAATGATAAATCTGAGGAGTAAGACTAAAATTTGCTGGAATGTAAATAAAAAGGGTTGGTCTTCATGCTGCCACTTCTACTGGTAATACTTTCGTAGGTGCTCGATGTTCCATGGGTGTGGCAGTTTCTGTCCTTCCAACGTCTCTAGGTGTTAAGTGTCTTTCCTCTGCCATGACGTAACTCGGTAAGGTCCTTCCCAATTGGGGCCGAGTTTCCCTTGGGTAGGGTCCCTAGCGACGCCCATGACCTTTCTAAGAACAAGGTCTCCAACTATGAAGTCTCTGTATCGGTCCCGAGAGTTGTAGTGTTTGGCCATGCGGTCCTGGTACCTAGCGAGCCTTTGTTTTACTGCTGCTCTAATCTCGTCCACTAGGTCGAGCTGTAGTCGTATAACCTCGTTGTTTTTGTTCTCATCATGGTTGTGCACCCTGTAGCTCGTGAGCCCAACTTCGACCGGGATGACCGCTTCGCCTCCATACGTCAGTCGGAACGGTGTCTCTCTTGTGGGTGTCCTTGCCATCGTCCTGTATGCCCATAGTATGCTTGGCAATTCTTCGGGCCATATACCCTTTGACCCCTTGACCCGAGTCTTGATAATCTTGAGCAAGGATCGGTTCATGACTTCGACCTGGCCATTAGCTTGAGGGTGGGCAGAGGAGGAGTAGTGGTTCTTTATTCTTAACTGTAAGCAAGAATTCCAGAAGGGGTCGTTGTCGAATTGCCTCCCGTTGTCCGAGACAAAGATTCTAGAAATGCAAAACATGTATATGATGCATCTCCAGACAAAGCTTCGGACGTTCTTCTCTATAATTGTGGCCAAAGTTTCAGCCTCCACCCATTTTGTGAAATAGTCAATGCCCACCACCAGGAACTTCAGCTGTTGTACTGCTGTAGGGAATGGTCCTATAATATCTTACCCCCATTGTGAGAACGGCCATGGGGCCGTCATCGGGGTCAACTCTTCGGTTGGTTGTCTAATAATATTGCTGAACTTTTGACATTTGTCACAGGCCCTGACATAGGCTTCGGCGTCCTTCTGTATGGTGGGCCAATAGTGCCCCGCTCGCACAAGCTTGTGTACCAATGATCTAGACCCTGAATAGTTTCTGCAGATTCCTTCATGTACCTCTCTCATGACGTAGTCTGCCTCTTCCATACCCAAGCATCTCAGATATGGTTGGGAGAAGCCTCTTTTGTACAGGACGTCTTTTATTAGGACGAACCTTGCCGCCTAGACCTTTAGTTTTCTTGTAGCCTCCTTTCCGTCTGGTAATACCCTGTCTTTCAAGTATGAAACTAACGGCGCGGTCCAGCTATTGTCAGGGCCTATTTCCTGCATGTTGCTGGGGTCTATTAGTGGAGAAAGCTGAACAAAAGAGAGTACATTACCGGGGATGACCATATGTTCTGCTGAAGCGGCATTTACGAGGAGATCGGCTCTCTCATTTTCTCCTCTGGGAATTTGGACGATCTTGGCTTCTAGGTCATCCACTCTCGCCCTTACTTGATCAAGGTACCTTTTCATCCTTTTGCCTTTGCATTCGTAGTCTCCTTATTTGGTTAGTAATGACCTGAGAGTCGCAGTAGATGACTACCCTTGCGGCTCCTGCAGCTTTGGCAAGGTCGAGTCCTGCTATCAACGCTTAATATTCTAATTCATTGTTGGTAGCGGGGAAGTCGAGACGGACCATACATTCAATGGTGTCTCCTTCGGGTGATAGTAGCACGATACCGGCCCCTCCGGCTTGTCTGTTGGACGACCTGTCCGTATATATGCTCTAATGAGGGGACTCTTCTACCCCCTTGTCTTCATCATGAGTGAATTCAGCTATGAAATCTGCGATGATCTGTCCCTTGTTGGTGGTTCGTGGGTGGTACTGGATATCAAATTCGCTCAGTTCTATAGCCCATAATGCCAATCGACCCGCAGCCTCAGGATTGCTCATTGCCCGTCGTAAGGGCTTGTCAGTGAGGACGTTCACCGTATGTGCTTGAAAGTATGGTTTGAGCTTGCGGGCCGCCGTAACTAATGCAAAGGCAAGTTTTCCATGGGCGGGTATCTTTCTTCAGCACTGCAGAGTGCTCGGCTTGCGTAGTATATGGGTTTTTGCACTTTCTCTTCTTCTCTGATTAAGGCAGCACTAACAGCTGCGGGGGAGACGGCTAGATAGAGAAAAAGCTCTTCCCCTGGCTGTGACGGGCTCAGTAGTGGTGGGGAGGAGAGATAAGCCTTCAACTCCTCGAACGCTTGCTGGCATTCGGAGGTCCACTCGAACGATTTCTTCAGCGTTCAGAAGAAGGGCAAACACTTGTCCGTCGCCCTTGACATGAACCTGTTTAGTGTCGCTATTTTTCCGTTGAGGCTTTGCACCTCCTTCACATTTCTTGGTGGCGCCATCTCTATAATAGCCCGGATCTTGTCCGGGTTTGCCTCGATTCCCCTTTGGGACACCATAAATCCTAGGAATTTTCCCGCCGTCACTCCAAAGGCACATTTTCTTGGATTGAGCTTCATGTTGTAGGAGCGAAGGGTGTTGAATGTTTCTTTGAGATCTTCCAGATGATCTTCCTCCCTCTAGCTTTTTATTAGCATATCGTTAACGTAGACCTGGACATTCCTCCCAATCTGTTGTGCGAACATTTTGTTCATAAGCCTTTGGTATGTTGCGCTTGCGTTCTTCAGGCCAAAGGGCATCACTTTGTAACAAAAGAGGTGTTGGCTGGTTACGAATGACATTTTTTCCTGATCAGCTTCGTGCATTCGGATTTGGTTGTACCCTGAGAAAGCGTCCATGAAACTCAGCAACTAGTGTCGGGCCGTTGAGTCTACTAGGACGTCGACCCTTGGGAAGGGGTAACTATCTTTGGGGCAGGCTTTGTTAAGGTCGGTGAAGTCCACACACATCCGCCATTTCCTGCTAGCTTTTTTGACCATTACTACGTTTGCTAGCCAATCGGGATAGTATACTTCCCTAATGAAGCTTGCTTCCTGTAGTTTTCGGACTTCTTCTGCTATGGCCCCATCTCGTTCGGGGGCGAACACTCTCTTCTTTTGCCAGACAGGTGGAAAGGCGGGCGATACATTCAACCTGTGCACCATGACTGATGGGTCTATTCCTGGCATATCTTCATGACTCCAGGCGAATACGTCTCGATTGCCTCTGAGGAAGGTTATGAGCTCCTGACGGATCGCGGGGTTAGCGAGTGTTCCAATTTTGGTCGTTCGGCCAGGATCGGAACTGTCAAGAGGTATCTCTTCTAACTTCTCTATAGGCTCCATTACCGTTCGGTGTAGCATTCGCGTGCGGCCATCTGACTTCTGCCCAACTCCCCTACTCCGTAGTCAGTAGGGAACTTAATCATCAGGTGGTAGGTTGAAGTCACCGCCTTCCATGAATTGAGCGTGGGCCATTCGAGGATAGCATTGTAGGCAGACGAGCAATCGAACACCAAGAACGTTACGTCCTTGGTTATCTGCTGAGGGTAATCGCCTACTATGACAGACAATATGACCGCGCCCAGGGGGAATACCCGGCTCCCTCCGAAGCCTACGAGTGAGGTGTTTGTCGGAATCAATCGCTCCCTGTTGATCCTCATCTGCTGGAACGCCGGGTAGTATAAAATATCTGCTGAACTGCCGTTGTCAACCAACACCCGGTGCATGTTGTAGTCTTCTACCCATAAGCTGACGATGAGTACATCGTCATGTGGATGGTGAAGGCGTCGTGTGTCCTCCTCTGAGAACCCAATTATGGGGCCTTCTCTTTGTGCTATCTTCGGCACGACTCCCGTCAGCTGAACATTTTGTACCATCCGAAGGTAGGTCTTACGGGCCTTCTTAGATGACTCGGCAACCGCCGTTCCTCCTACGATCATCCTTATGTCCCCTACCGGGGGCCTCAGTCACTCATTATCCCATCAGGGTGGTTGGTCTTGTGCGGATGGATCCGTTTTCTCCTTGCTAACAAACTTTTGCAGTTTTCCTTGTCTGATAAGGGTCTCAATCTGCTGCTTGAGGTCATAGCAATCAGCCATATCGTGACCATGGTTGTGGTGGAAACGACAATACTTATCCTTGGAACGCTTGTTGGGATCACTCTTTAGCTTTCCCGGGAACGTCAGAGCCTCCTCGTCCTTGATTTGCATAAGGACTTGATCTATCGGGGCTGTCAACGGAGTGAAGCTTGTGAATCTTCCCCCCAGGGGCTTAGGGCGCCTCTCATCCCTTCGGTCTCCCGTTCTTGCCTTCTTTCGGCCTTGGTCCTGCTGAGTGTCTTCCTGCCTCTCTCTTTTCCTTGGCCTCTCTTCTCGGGCTAACAGCGCGTTTTCGGCGTTCATATATTTTGTGGCACGATAAAGTACTTCCGACATGGTCTTTGGGTCATTTTTATATAGGGAGAACAAAAACTTACCCTTCTTCAAGCCATTCGTGAATGCTGTGACAAGTATCTTATCGTCGGCTTCGTCGATCGAGAGTGCCTCCTTGTTGAAGTGGGATATGTAGGCTCTTAAAGTTTCATCCTTTCGCTGTTTCATATTCATCAAGCAAGACGTAGACTTCTTGTACCGATGGCCTCCGATGAAGTGTGCGGTAAATTGAGCTCTGAGTTCTTTGAAGCTACTGATGGAGTTCGGTGTTAGTCGGCTGAACCAAATTCTCGCTGCGCCCTTCTGTGTTGTAGGGAAGGCCCTACACATGATCGCGTCTGCTACTCCTTTAAGGTGCATTAGGGTCTTGAAGGTCTCCAAGTGGTCCAGAGGGTCCTTGACCCCGTCATAACTGTCTATCTGCGGCATACGGAACTTACTCGGTAGGGGGAAGAAGTTGACGGTGGCGGTGAACGGTGAGTCAGTCCGGTTGACAAGGTCATCAAGATCACTGGACACTCGCCCCTTAAGGGCGTTCATCATAACCTCCATTTGTTCCTTCATGGCTTGCATCTCTGCGATTATAGGTGGCGGAGCTGTATTTTCGAGGGAAGGGAGGCTCACGTTCTGTCGCTCCGGTTTGCTCGGGGCGTTGCTCGCCTGGGGTCCCTCCTGGTTTCTTCTGTTAGCACTGGTTCCTTCTTGATCAGCTCCTTGGTCGTTTGGTGCTGCGTTTTTCTAGCGTAGCTGCTTTTCTAGGTCGTGGTTTTGTCGGGTGAGACATTCCACAGCCGCGGTGAGAGTCTTGACTTGCTTCTCGAGAGCGGTCGTGGGTGGTTATTCTTCTTGAATGTCATTAGTGGTTGCCATTAAGCGGGTGAGCACCATGCGACTTTTGTCCAGGAAGCTGTAATATGACTTTACACTACACGTTTCCCACAGATGGCGCCAACTGATGATGCCGAAAATACCACCAGTAAGCCACATGGTCCTCGCGTGCTCCAAATAGCACCTGCACAGCGAAAAGAAAGGACCTAGCAGAGAGTACTGGTGTGGTACCAGCCAAATACCCTCCGAAGATTAAGTCAGAACTATTCTCACTGCTCTAGAGTGCTAGAGAGGGTAAATTATGCATACCTTGGTTCGTGAGGGTGTTTGGCTTTTTTAGTAGTAGGGCATGACCCCTTTTCCTTGGAGTAGAAGTCTTTTCCTTATAGGAGTCTCCTTGGGCGTATTTTGCGGGATTCTTTCCATATAGGAATCCCTCTTAGGTTTCACGAAACGTGGAGAGCAAGTCATTTACTTATACACGCAAACGTGGTTAGCAAGCATTCTTTGACTAGTGCCGTCAGTATGTGTTGTGCCTTTGGTCTTTATACTGTCAGCTTTATTATCCCGTCGGCCTGTGGAACTCTTCACTTCATCGCGCCGTCAGTCGTTAAACAAAGGCTAACGGCCCAGTAGGTATCGTCACCCATATCCCTTATTTGACCACTCTCTTATCCTTATTAAGAACAATTCATGAAAGAACACACCTTGAGGTTGTAACACCACACTCATGACAACTTCAACATATTTTTCAGGCTCTAAGGATGTGTGTGATTGCCTATGTGGCCGGATGGAGTTCTGGTGCAAAGAGGAGGAGGAGGAGGAGGAGGAGGAGGAGGAGGAGGAGATTTTGCGTTTAGGTCTCCAAACATTTGTACTTGCGTTTGAGGATTGAGGATTTAAGTGGGTTATGATTGTATGTGGTAGGGTGTATTGAATTTTCACTAAAATGCTGATGTGACATATATTCATTTGGGGCGAAAAAACCTACATTTTACACCCTAACTAGTTCAGATTTAAACTCTTCAAAAATTGATATGTTACACCCTAACTGGTTCAAATTTGGACTCTTAAAAAATTGATATGAATAATAGAAAATATACTCTGTGTGTGTGTGTGTGTGTGTTTGTTTATTAATAATTTGACAATTGAGACTGGGGGTTATGAATCCTAGATGTTTATGTATACAAAAAAATGTCAATTAGTTGAGCTATTAGACTTTTGGTAATGTCCTAGATAGAGTCTAAGGGCATTACCATTCACCTATGCTTAAAAAAATGCAATTTGCTTTAGAAAAAGTCACTTCATTTGTTTTACATAACTAAATTAACTAAATTAACAACACACCCTACATCTCGTTCTTTATTTTACACTACGTAATCTATTTTTTTATGCACCAGCAATAGCAATAGCACAACAACGCTAACCACCATAATTAGCACAATCATCGGCCTTATTATTAGGTTACCGTCGTTATCACTGACCTTATTAATCCACAAAACTAAATTTTAATCTCAACCCAAATTAACACAAAATCTACACAACCAATTTCTATTGAGCTCAAAGTTCTCCATCAAACCTGAGATTCTTCTTCAAGGCCAAGCTCCACCATGACCGCATCGTGACCAACCAATTTGGGAGAGAGAGGCCAGTGGAGTGAATAAAAAATGACATTTTTTTTTTATTACATGTTAGCTACATTAGCATCTATTTTTAGATGTTACTGTAGGAAAAATGCATTTGCTACGTTATTATGCATGTCCAAGTGTAAGTGTGGGTGTGTTTTTAGTGTTTTGTTGCTATAGTGTTCTGCTTAATGCATTTATTTTTGGGATTTGCATAACCCAATGGGAATGCTCTAATGCTTCCATTTTGCGAATATACTACTAGCCACTAATACATACAGTATATAGAAAAATCCAAGAAAAGTATTTTTATATGTGAGATATATTTAAATAATAAGTACTAATAAATAAAAAGTCATATAAAATAATTTATAAAAATGATCAGACAAAATTTAATTAAAATTTGTTTAGAGGAAATTATTTATAATTAGTTAAAATTCCTTCAAGACTAAAATGCAATGTTTAAAAAGTATTAAGCTCGAGCAAGGCAAATCTAGAGGAAACTCTAATGAAAGTCTACAGTAATACCAATATCTAAATCATTCATCTGACTTAGGCATAAGGGTGAAAGACTAATCAAATCGTCTAGTAGCTAATTACCTTTAAAGTTTCTCTCATGATAGTTAGAGCTCACGTGCAAGTTCTGTTGGAAACAAAGTCAATTATTATAAGCATTAGGGGTGTGATGCCCTTAACTTATTCTCAAACTTTAAATAGGTAAGATGGCATGACTGCTTCTTTAAGCTGCACCAAGGAATCTGATTTATGTGATGAGATATATTATAATAATAAGTACTAATCAATAAAAGGTAATTATTTAAGATTAAATTACAATTTGCAACCTTAAAGTTTGGGGTATTGTAGACACCACATTTTATACTTCTTACGACTCGGGCCCCCGTTCCTCAATGATGCTGAAATTTTAAGACCCAAAGTTGGTTTAGGACCCAATCTTGACTTGAGAAATATTAAAATGGAGAATATAACTTTTAATGAGTAAATAAGTCCATTTTTGGAGAAGTAAAGCCAAGGAAACCCTCGGCCTGTATGCATAGAAATCAACTTATGCTTAGCCATGATGCATGCATACGTAGGCCCAAGCCTACACTCGCATGTAGGATTCTAGAAACTATGAAAGGCAAATTTTTTGCATTAAAGATTGAGGTTTGGAACGAATCCCACATCATTTGGGAACCATTCCAAACCCCCATTTTCAATAAATAGCCATACATAGTACCTTTTCAAAACACACATAAATTTTAAGGGAAAATATTAAGATTCACTAGAAATAGTGAATCAAAGAGGGAGTTTTTCACAAGATATCCTCAAGTAAATTTTCTTTTGATTGAGGCCTTTTCTGGCCTTGATCTTCGAGTTTAAGATTACTAATCACTATTTTATTGATTGTGAATAGTTTTGATTAAGGGGAACAGTCAAAAATCAAGCTTGAAGAGCTTTCGTTTTAAGGTAATAGTTCAAAGCTTTTTCTTTTATTTTCTTTAGTTTAATTTTGTTTTTGTTTTGTTTCTTTGTTTGTTTTTTGTTTATATATGTTTTCTTAGCTTATTTTTATTCAATTTTCTAAGCATGTTAGGTTGTTAGTCTCTTTATTTTAAGTGTTGCTCTGTTTTCTATGCTTGCTACGTTTCTGGGCTAGGGTTTCTGAGCAAACCTATGCACGCATGCATCCTACATGTGTGCACAGGACAAATGCATGTGGTTGGCCTGCGCATGTAGGCCTCTGCATATGCGTGCATACCGCTGCCCAGAAACACTAATTCAGGTTTCTACTTCATTTTCTTTGCTTATTTCACATGTTATGCCTTTGTTTTGCCCCTTTTCATAGATATAAGTCTTTGCTTTATCTTTTATTGTTTGTTTGTCTTCGACATGTTAAATTAGGGTTTATCTTTTGTTTCTTTGTTTTGATGCCATGAACACGCATTCACATGTTCATGCATTAATGTTATAGGTGCTGAGATGTAGCAAGGTAAGTGAGGTAAGTCATGCATTCACCTGAACACGCACGATGTATGTTTAATGATAGATACGAACATGCTTGTTTGGATGAGTTATTCTTAAACACATATTCACCCGGGTCTATCTATGTTTGTGTTTCTGCCTTAATTTAATGTTTAATTGCTTTTTCCTTTGAAGTGTTATGATGACATGATGCTAGATGAATGCTAGGTTGATATGAGATGCCATGATAGATGTTTGTTAGGATGTATTGTGATATGCCATGATAGATGAATGATTAGGTTTTGGGGATGATTGATGCCATGTTGTATGTTTAGATGTATAATAGTGTACGTGTGAGTAGAGATACAATATTGAATATACCTTTAATAGGGTTAAGACATAAGACACAATGAAAGGAAGCCAGCTCTAGGGTTGGGTGGTTTTGTGTACCTAACACCTTCCCAAAATCGTACCTAAACTCTGAACCCATACTCTGGTAGTAAGATCAAAAGGTCCTTCCTTGAAAGGACATTATATTCATGGTTACCAGGCCACTACAAAACTAGGTTGCGATTCCCCGTTGTGTCCACAAGTATATTTTATATTATCCCTCAAAGTTTCTAATTTTAAATATGTACCATTAATGCTACATAATGTTTGAATTTTAGTCCTTCCGTTAATACATTGTGATTAGGTGTTCATTAAGTACTAGCTCTCAAAATGACATCATTTTTTTATTCAAAATTACACCATATAAATAACTTGTTTGCAATTTACACACTCAAAATTGGGAATAATTTGAATGTCCCTCTATAGTTTCTAATTTAAATCCATAGAAGTTAAAATTACACCAACACGTTGGTTGGCTTCATGGTAAGGGCTTGGGCCAACATGCCTTATGCATGGATTCAAGTTCTCCCACTAGAAACGTGTTGTGGCTTCTTATATCCCACTTGTAGGTTGTTCACCCAAGTAGGGAACCATATTGGTTACCCCCCTCTAACCATTTATTTTTCCAGAAAAAAGAAGAAGAAGTTAAAACTATGTCATTTTGAGTTGATATATCACTTAACAAACACCTAATCACGTCATATTGGCAGAAAGGCTTAAATCCAAATGATATATAATGTAAAGGATATGGATTCAAATTTCAAAACTTTAAAGGGAAGATTGAAATTACCCAAAAATTTAGAGTTGTGAATTACAATTTAATTTTGATTTAATGTTAGCTTATTTTAATCCAAATGAATGGTTAGCTTTGTTTCGACTACCAGAACACAATTTAAAAATCAACAAAATAGTGAAAATTAAAATACGTATAACGATTGGTGAAGCCAAATTCATTAGTTGATAGGTTCGTCCAGACGAAGTATGACTAGAATTATCTTAATTCCTGTAAAAGAATAACAATGGTGTTTTTCTCCAAAAGGTCATCAGCATGGTGCTAGCCAATGAGCCTCTAATGTTAAAGTTAGATAGTGGTTAAGAGAGATAACAATGTGTGATAGTGTGTTATGATGTGTATATATGTACCTTTGCTTAGGTTTTGAGGTGATTTATATAGGTCTTTGCTTTTCTAGCCGTTGGAGGTTTTCAATGGTGGCTTTAATGCCTTTTTGAAATACTTCTTATGGCTTAGTATGTTGATTTGAAGATCCTGCCAATGGTCATGTCTACGTGTTTGTCTGTGTGTAATGGTCCTTGCATTAAATGCTCTTTTATGGTGCTTTGGTCATCCAAAGGTTTCTTTGGAAAACGAGAATTTATCGGTTCATCATTTGCCCCCTATTTTGTTATCTTCATTACTTGTATTCATGGTCTTAGGAATATGAAAGGTAGCCTCGTGCTAGTCATGGCTTTCGGGATCCTATTTCTTTCGCATTTAATGCGATGTGACGGCGTTACACGCGTCATGGTCACATGTCATATGCTGATTGGCTGGACATTGGTGTGCCTCTTGACGAGACCCTTGGTTTTCCCGTGATTTCAGTTTTTAGGGCACCTTTTTAAACTCTTCTTCTTCTTTTTTCCTCATTTCTTCTGTTTCTTCCCCATTTTCTACAACTTTCCTTCCTCTAAGCTTAGGTCTCTTAGCTTCCTTTCTCAAGTATGATTTTATCTTCCTTTACTTGAATTTTACTCCCTTTTCATGAGTTAATGGTTGATTATTCTGAGATTAGGCATCTTTATCCTTCCATTTCTTTCTTCTTTGCTCGTTTAGGGGCTTTTCTTGAGTCTTTGGGTGGTTTTCGCCTCCAAGTTGGGCCTTTTGCTTTTAGGGATAGTGCATTAAGAGTGATCTTGACTAATTTATGCCCTCTGTTACACCTGTCCTTAAATTGGTTCCAATCCCTTTAAGAAATGTCTATGGAAGAAAGGGTGGGGTCTACAGTAAGGTCTAGTGAGTTAGAGATAGGTTTGTTGTCTTCTAATAATCCTATAGAGGTGGAGGTAGATACTGCCGCCTTGATGCCCTTGTCCTTAAAATGTTCTTCTTCAAAAACCTCAAAAATAAAAACTAGGGATTCACGCTCTTAAGGAAAAATGCAAATTAGACAAGGATACCCTTTTCAGGTTTAGGGATAGATTTCAATTTCTAGACGAGACCAAGGTTCATCTCTCTCGTTTAGGTGAAAAAGCCTATGCCTTTGCTTAAGATGAAGTGTGCTTCTATGAGGCTACATTCTTGAGCAGCCTTAGGTTCCCCATCCATCCTTTTATAATGGAGTTTCTTCATCATCTGAATATAGCTCCAGGCCAACTTATGCCGAACTCGTGGAGTACCGTCATTAGTTGCATGGAGATATGGTTGATTGTTAATGACGAGGAGATGATTAGGTTAGACAAATTCGTACACCTATATCGTTTGAAAGAGTCTAAACAGTTTAGGTATTACGAGCTTGCACCTTGGGATAGAAAGTTTAGACTCATCGTTGATTGCCCTTCGTTGTTTAGATGTTGGAAATCTAGGTGCTTCTTTGTTTCTGGTGATAGGTGGGAAACTCCTTCTGGTGAACTTTGGGGTGATGTTCCTAAGTTGCTGCATAGGTGGGAGACCTCGAAACTTGGTGCGTTATCTTTTGTGACAAATTTTTCATTATTTTCCTATTGTCATCCATTTGGTTCTAACTCTCTCTATTTTTTTTTTTTTTTTTAAGTTATTGCTTGTCCAAAGTTGAAGAGCAGATATATAAGGCGAGTTTGACAACTCTGACAACCTTATTGACCCTAGAGCCTTATATCATCACTTTTTGGGTCCTAAAACTTCTCCTTTTGTTTTGAAGGCTTTGTTGAAAGAAGAAAGGAGTAGGTCTTTCGTCCTAAAACTTCATATGCATACTGTACTTTAGTGTTTGAACTGACTTACCTTATGTTTTGTTTCAAAGGTAGCAACCAAATTTATCCAGGACAAGTATGCTCGAGTAAAAGTGAAGAAGAATGAGCCCCAGTCTAGTATTGGCGAAAAAAAAGGTCAAGAGTGGTTGCTGAGAAGGAAGCTTGTTAGGACATATGTGTTTCACATGTTAAGAACATATGTCATGATTTTATGTAATTAACTTATCCTTTGACAAAAAGCCCTTTACTTGTAATTGGGCAGATTTAGGATATGTTTAAATACTTCAAGAAACCATGTTTCAAGATCAAGTGTTGAAGCCTTCAAGTCTGTCCAAGAAAACAAGCTAAAAAGGCAGAATTATTAAATCTCGACAGCTAGCATGTGTCGAGGTTTAGAGAAGCTGTTCAGCCCGTGTGCTCAACAGTTGCTCGACAGCTGCTCAACACCTCCTATCTGTCAAGGTTTAAGAATATCAAAATTCTGATATGATTTTCTTGGGATCCGTGAATGTGTTTTTGGGCTTTCTTTTCTCTTAACCCTAGACATATAAAAAGATTGTTTTAAGGGCCGTCAAACAGGTCACAAGTTGCACAAGCATTGAAAAAACTTTGTTTAAGCAAATTGTGACCGGAGACAAAGTTCTTGCCTTAGTTCATCTCTTTCTCTTGAAGAAGTTACTGTGTATGTGCACCGTAGGGTTTTGTGACCAAGCATCTTCTTGATCTTCATTGTGTGGATGAATTGAAGAACTTTGCAACCAACAACCTTCTTAGTTGGTGATTGAAGTCCCGTACTGGGATCCACGCAATTGGTTAGTCACGTACTTGGAAGCTGTGCATCAAAAGGGGAACTGTCACTACAGAACAAGTCCAATTGGGTATTGGGGTAAGGGTTCAATTGTAGGTTAGTAAGGTGCTTGGGATTCCTTTACTTGTAACCGCTTGTTGTGACAATAGTGGAGTTTCGAGAGTGGTGACCTGAAAATCACTTGGTGGGGTTTTTGCCATTAGGTTTTCCCCATTCTTAAACAAATCACTGTGTCATTTATTTTCCGCTACATAATTAGTTGTTTGGTGATTTGTTTGTGCTACCACCCGCTTTGCATGTTAATTTGATTAATTAATAAACTTGGCTAATTAATCAATTAATTAATCACAAGGGGGTCAATTCATTTTTGGCCTATTAAGTGGTATCAGAGCAGGTACACTCTGATTAGGTTTAATCTTTGCTGTGTTAATCCATTGATCCCTACTTGTCATGGATAGAGGACAGTCATTAATTATACCTCATTTATTTGATGGCACTAACTATGCATACTGGAAAGTATGCATGAGAGCTTTCTTACAGTCTTTAGATTAAAAGGTGTGGCAAGCTGTCGAGAATGGTTAGACTAAGCCAAAGGAAGCGTCGGCTGATTGGGATGAAGCCAAGATCAAGGCGGCAAACTTCAACAGTAGGGCATTGAATGCTTTATTCAGTGCGGTCATCAATGAGGAGTTCAAGAAGATATCCTCTACTAAAATTGCTAAGGAAGCATGGGCCTTCCTTTAGACAACCTATGAAGGTACAAAGACTATCAAGGATTCAAAGCTTCAGAGGCTCACTACAAGCTTTGAAGAGATATAGATGGAGGAGGAAGAGTCATTCGATGAGTTCTATGTCAAGTTAAAGGACATAGTGAACCCAGCCTTTAATCTTGGGGAAACCATTCCTAAACCCAAGATTGTAAGGAAGGTGCTTAGATCTCTACCCGTGAGATTCCATGCCAAGATCACGACGATAGAGGAATCAAAGGATATTGACAAGATTCCTTTGACTGAGCTGGTTGGAAACTTGCAGACTTACGAGCTAGGGTTAACGAGAATAGGCAAGTCGGGTAAAGGCAAGAGCATGGCTATGAAGACCAAGAGCCGTGACACAGATGAGTCTTCCAACGATGAAGATTCTAAGATGAAGTCCTACATCACCAGGCAGTTCAAGAAGTTTATGAAGAATGCCAATGGAAAGGGCTTTGACAAGGGCCGTAAGTAATCTAGTTCCTCTCAATTCAAGAGTTAAGACAAAGGGAAGAAGGATGCTAGAGATGGCGGTTAGTACACTATTCCCGCATGACCTAAGTGCTTTAGGTGTCAAGGCTTCAGTCACATGAAACATGAGTGTCCTACTTATCTCAAGAGCAATGGGAAGAGCAAGGCACTTGCTGCTACCTTAAGCGACGCCGAGCCTGAGGATGATTCCGACAATGAGGATGACGGAATCTTGAATGCCTTCACTGCCACTGTTAATCCTACTGATGGGATTGTTGAAGATGTGGTTGAAGAAGAGGAATTGGTGGAATCCAAGTTTGAGAAGATGGATGATCAAGATGACATCCATACAACCTATGAGAAACTGTACAAGCTTTCTGAGAAGCTTGAGAAATTGTATAGGCTAACCACCAAGAAGCTCAGTACTGTGGAACTTGACCGTGAGGAGCTTTCCACAAAGTTTGATTAGGCTAATCAGACTATTGGAGCATTGAGGTTCGAGAACAATTTCTTGGCTGAGAAGACTAAGAAGCTTGAAGCGGAGCTGTTTCAAGTTAGAGATCAATTGGAGAGCACTTCAAGTGCGAAGCTTGACGAGATGCTCAGCATTCAGAAATCTACTTTAGATAGAACAGGTTTAGGGTATGATCTCTCTTCCTCTAATATTGCTTCTACTAGTACTACTGTTTTGTTCCTCCTGCTAATAATGTTAAAATTAAGAACAATGAGATTAAAACTGACTTAGCTAGTGAGAACTTAGACAAGGGTAAATCTATCTTAGGAGCACCCCCTAAGCTTGAGAAGAAAGATGTAAAAAACCCTAGGGCTAAAAAGGCTAACTCTCAAAAGCCTAAACAGAAGAAGCAGCATCTCTGTCATCATTGTGGAGTTGCCGATCATACTCGACCAAATTGCTATAAGTGGCTAGCCACTCAATAGAGCAACGGCATGATAGCATTTGGGAAACAGAATCAGCTTCAATCCTCTCTTGCTCCTCTTAGAGATATTCTCAAAGCCCTCATGTTCCTTTCGAATTTGAACGGCTTTAATTCTTTCCCCTCACCGCCGGTTCAAGGGTTTGCTAGACGGAAGGGTTCTTCCAAGGTGTGGAAGGAAAATGGCTCCAAGTGATTCTATCACTTTTCTCTTTCTCTCTTCTTGTTTTTGTGTGTGCATTTTTTGTGTGTTTTGCTTTCAAGTTTTGAGTTAGTCTAGTTTTTATGCTTTGCTTTTTTTAACATGTTTTTGTTTGGTTATTTTTCAGTTTTTGCTTTTTTTTTTTTTTTTTTTTTCATATAAAAAAAATTGAAAAATAAAAAAAAATACAAAAACAGTATGTGTTTTGTGTATATTGGTACTTGCATACCTTGGATGACCATTGAAATAAAGTTTTTTAAACTTTGTATCTTTTGTAGCTTAGATGAGCATCTCTATGCACAACTAAGCAAATGAGCTTTGTGGCTCTTGTTTGTAATGAGCAAGATTAAGTTATCTTTTGTACTTAACACTCATATCACTCTTTTTGACGGGTAGAACTAGAAAATCCTAAGAGAAAGGCATAAATAACCATCTTACCACTGTTGCCCGCCAATCATAATATGACACTTGTATGCTTCGGCATAGCAAAAGTGCAGTGTCAGTGACATTTGTGTGCCTCGGTATAGCAAAATTAGAATGTCAAATGCTTACCATCATTGGGTATTTCTTTTCTATCTCTTATATACCTATGCATGATTTGCTTAAAAGAAAAATATGCAAAGAAAAATAAAAAGCAAAAAGGTAAAAATTTCTTTAAATATGATTGCAAGCGTGTATTCTAGGAGAGGATGTACCTCGAAGGTGATAGTCCCCATCAAGTAGTTATGATTGTGTGTGTGTTAAAGTGATTTTATCATATCTCAAATCGTCATAACATGTATACATTTATGCAATCTTGTGACGTTTTTCATAGACAACACGTAATATTCTTTGCTACTTTTGATACATGTGCAGGTACAATGTGATTTGGCCATCACAAGGTTTTACATGTGTTATGTATGCTCACTAAACTGTCTTGACTTGTTTCTTTTTAAAAATAAAATTGGTTAGACTTGTTTAGTGTGTGTGTGTGTGTTTTTGAAGATACATGTGCTTAAAATTTTATTGAGAGATGATTTTAAGAGCTTAATATGTTGATTGGATCATTGGTTGAGTTGCATATTGGATTGCATTCATGTCTGTGTTTTTCACTTCTCGAAAAACTGCTTTTAAAAGCTAGCTTGACACCTCCTCGATACCCTGCTCTTTGTCAAGCTTTTTCAGCTTTTTCTTATCGCAATCTCAATAGCTTCTCGAAACCTGGTGGATTGATCAAGAAAGTTCCTTCCTCCTCGATAGCTTCTCGACACCTGGTGGATCGATCGAGCTTCTGTTCTTATATCTGTTGATTTGTTCCTTGACACCTCCTCGATACCTATATCTGTCGAAGACCTTTTCTTGATACCTTCCTCGATAGGTGACTCGACACCTCTTGACACCTTCATCTGTCAAGATTTACTAAGGCACTATTTAAACTCCTCGTGCGATCCGCAGCCCATTTCGTTCGATCTCTCTCTCGATAGCTCTCTCTTTTTCTCTCCCAAACAATCTCACTATAGGCCAAGTCATCATTGATACATGACTTAGAAAAAGTATTAATAAGTAATAACGTCATCATTCATGCATGAATATACAAAACAACTTCATCGTTTATACATGACTTAATAAAAGGTATTAATACATAACAAACATCGTCATTTATACATGACTTAATAAAAGTTATTAATACATAACAAACATTGTCATCTATACATGACTTAATTAAAGCTATTAATACATAACAACATCGTCATTTATACATGATTTAATACATAACAACATAGTCATTTATACATGACCTAAGAAAAGTTGTTAAATCATATCAACATTGACGTTCATACATGACTTAAAAAAATGAGGTTATTAATACATAACTAAACCATCATTCATACATGACTTAGGACCTAAAGTTATCAATACATAACCAAACCATCATTCATACAGGACTTAGAAGAAGTTATTAATATGTAGCCACATCGTCATCAATACACGGCTTAGAAAAATCGTTAACACACAGCTAAGATGTCATTCATACATGATGTGGAAATATCATATGCCATAATGTTGCCACTTATACATGGCAAAGAAAAAAATTATTAAACCTACTTAAGGAAGAAAATACGTAGAAACTACTCGAAGTAAATTATATGCTCAAAAGAGACGAGTTCAAAGGATTGTTCAAGAGACTGTTCAAAGGAAAAAAATATGTAGACATGCTTAAAACAACGAACCCCAAAAATAACAATGTTCTTACCTTACACACACACACACACACACACACACAAAAACAAAGGAAGAACAGGTAACAAAAATTTTCAAGACTAGATGGGGGGGTTCAGTTGGGACACTCTCAGCTGCACCTAGCACCACCTCGTTCTTCGCCACAGCCTTAGAAGGATGATCCACCAAAATTTCTTTCTCCACTTCTTCCATGTCAAGTTGGGAGAAGTCCAGCTTAGGGTGATGCTTGGCCAAATACTTACAAAAGAGGTTAAAATCGTCCATGTAGTAATCGCAGAGCTTGTCCAAGAACTCATCTAAAGCCATAAACTTCTCCACCACTTCAAAACCCGCCTTCACGACCTTCATGAGGGCCTTGTCAATCTGCTTGCCCTTCAGCTTTGAAAATGCCTTTCTTAGTGTCAATGCTTTTCTCGAAATTCTTTAGACGATCCTTGTCCTTCTTGACCTCGTTAGCAAGGGCGGAGATCTGAATCTTCAGTGACTCATTCTTGGCAAAAGAAGAAGCAGTCCTAGATTGAGCCTTAGCCAACATTCTGTCATAGTCCAAGTATTTTCCTGAGATGTACAAGGATTCTCCTAGCACCTGCAACGACAAATAGGTGACAGTTAAAAAAAAAAAAAGAAAGAGAAGAAAGAAGAAAACAAATATGCGCATAAGAAAAAGAGATGAGGGTGCATAACTGCATAAGCTTCTGAACATGTGACGACATTGGCTTAGAAGAAGGTTTCCCCATTAAAGGCTCTAATTCCTTCATAGAGATCACATTGTGAACCTTTTGCGCCGCAGTCCCTACGTCTTCCCAGAAAGAAGCAGTCGAAGCTTTACGCTTGCTATTGCTCTGGGAAGGGCTCACAATGTTGTCACTGTTGCTGACCTTAAGGAACTTTCTCAAGTTCCTTCTCACGAGTTGGTGAATCGTCATATTCATAAGCTCGTCCAAGTATTCCTCGTCCATAAAAATTAATACAAATATGTGTATGCCTTTTTCTTATTTTTTTTTTTTTTATTTTTTTTTATTTTTTTTGTTTAGGTTCTAGGGGAGATAATCCATATCACCATAGAGTACCTTACAAATGAAGAGAAGGTAGCCATGGCCAACTCTTAGGTTGAAGCACTTGAGGTTGAGAGTTCTAGGTTACGAAACTGACCTTATTACAGCTATGGACGAGGGTAATTCTTCTAAGGAGAAGATCAAGGCTTTGTTAGAGGAGGTAAGGGTGGAGAAGCTGTTGACAGTGCAGAAAGATGAGCAACTTCAGTCTACCATTAAAAAGATTAATTCTACAAGGGCCAAGGCCGTGCATGCCTTCAAACTTACTGATGACTATAATGATGTTCTATTCAGTTGGTACTTCAAAGGCTTTGAGCTCTTGAGGAGATATTTGATGAAGCATAATCCTGGAGTTAAACTAGAGGACCTGAACTTTGAGGTACTTGACAAAGGAGATTATTGCTGATGAGGCTACAGAGGCTGCTGCTGCTGCTAGAGGTAATATGCTTGAAGCTGAAAATGATGCCCCCGGAAAGGACGAACTTGTTGCTATGGCTGGAGATGATGCCCCCTTGCCTGATGATTTGTGTTTTTAGTTTCATTTTCTGGGTGCCCTGCTCGTTTTTGGGCTTTTATTTTTGGACATCTGCCTTATATAAATTTTGGGCTTTGAACAATATTTTCATATGCTAAAGTTGGCTTTTTCTTCATTCTTTGCTTCATGTTTATATGTGTTTGTTCGTTGAATTTCCATTTCTTCTTTATTGCATGAATGCTCATGTGATTTGTATTTTGTACATTAGAATTTGTATCACTTTTAGATCGTCATATGATCTCCTTAGGAGAATCTATATCATTTGGACGTTTATGTGATTTGTACCACTTTAGTTCGTCATATGATCTATATTCTCCTTAAGAGAACTTATATCATTTGGATGTTTACATGATTTGTATCCTTTCGGATGAGGATTTTATCACTGGTCTCATCAAGTGATTTATATCCTTTTTGGTAAGGATTTTTATCACTGGCCTTGTTATGTGATTTATATCCTTTTTGGTAAGGATTTTTATCATTTGTTGGTTGATTCCTCTTTTTTTAGTACACTCATAAGGATTGTGATTGAATAATTCTTTTACTGAGCCGCTTTAAAACATAAGTAAAAAATGTCAACAATTACAAAACTTGATGTCAACTAATGATTCCTCTTGAGGTGTTCAATGTTCCATGGATGATGTAATTTATTCTCGTCCAAGGATTCCAGATGATAGCTTCCTTGTCTTGAGTAATGAGTGATCTTGTAGGGGCCTTCCCAAGTTGGCCCTAGTTTGCCTTGGGTTGGATCTTTGGTCGCCGGTGTGACTTTTAGTAGGACGAGGTCTCCGACATTGAATCTTTTGAACTTCACTCTTTTGTTGTAGTAATTGGCCATCTTCTGTTGATACCTTGCATTCTTTGGGATGCTTTAGTTCTCACTTCATCTAGGCAAACCAAGTTCATCTTCAATTGATCGTCATTGCCTTCTTCGACGAAAAATTCCCTTCTCATGCTGGTGAACCATACTTTAACAGGAATTACTGCTTCAACGTCATAAGTGAGATTGAACAGTATTTCTCCTATTAGGGTTCTGGCCATGGTTCGTTAGGCCCATAGGATGCTTGGTGGCTTGTCTGGCCATGCATCCTTTGTCCCCTCTAGTCGAACTTTGATGATCTTCAGCAGTGTTTGATTAGTCACCTCCATCTATCCATTGGCCTGAGGATGGCTTGGTGAAGAGAATTGGTTCTTGATACCAAGGCTTAAGCAGAACAACTTGAATCCTTGGCTGTCAAATTGGCAACCATTATCTAAGATGATTGTCCTCGGTATGCTAAACCTGCAAACAATGTTCTTACATAAAAAATTCTTTATTCTGGCTTCTATGATTATTGCTAGGGCTTCTACTTCTACCTACTTTATGAAGTAGTCAATTGCTACAAGTAGGAACTTTACCTGCTCTTTACCTTGAGGCAAGCGGCCTACTATGTCGATTCCCCATTGTGCAAACAACCATGGTGATGTTATGGTTGTCATCTTCTCCTAGGTACTCTTTGAAAATTTCCATATTTCTGGCATCTGTCACATCTTCTAATGATTTCCTTGGCCTCTTTTTACATTGTAGGCCAGAAATATCCAGCCTTGATGATCTTTCCTACTATAGGCCTTGCTCTCGAGTGATCTCCACATATACCTTCATGAACTTCATCTAGGATATACCTAGCTTTTTCCTGTTCAACGCATCTCAAGTAGAGCAGTTAGAAGTCGTTTTTGTAAAGTACCTAGTTGCTCGCTTCTTAATCTCTCTTGCCTTATCTCTCTTCAAGATATGATAGGATTGGGGTTATCCAGCTAGCATTACCTTGTATTGAAAAGGTGTGGAATTCTTCGATGCTAGGAAACTTTTGTAGCTCCAGCTTCAGATCTGGCAAGCTTGTTTCGTCCTCTGATGACGCGTATCTAGCCACTTCATCTGCTTCTGAGTTTTGACTTTGCAGGACTTGTAAGAAATTTACTTATTCTAATTCCCTAATTATTTGGTTCATGAGCTTCAGGTACTTTTGCATTCTTCTTTCTTTTTCTTCCTATTTACCATTGATTTGCCCTATCACCAGCTTTGAATTGCTTTTTAAGAGCACTTTTCTTGCTCCCAAAGATCTTGCCACTTTGAGCCCTATCAGTATCGCCTTGTACTATGCTTCATTGTTGGTGGCAGGGAATTGGACCTGTACTCCATATTTCAGGACGTCTCCCTCTGGGAAAGTAATGACAACTTTGACTCTGCCCATCTTTTTTTATTGACGATCCATCTGTGTGAACCATCCATAAAGTTGATGTATCCTGCATACTCTCATCTTCTGATAAAGTAAATTCAACAATAAAATCAGCTAATACCCGAGCTTTTATTGTTGTTCAAGGCTTGTACGCAATGTCAAATTGGCTTAGTGCAGTTGCCCATTACACCATTCATCCTGCTGCTTTTGGTTCGTTCATTGCCTTCTTGATTGGTTGGTTCATCATTACCAATATAGGGTTTACTTGAAAGTATGGACATAACTTCTGAGAGGCGATAATTAGGGCAAAGGTGATCTTTTCCACACGCATGAGTATTTTGCTTTTGCCCCTAGGAAAGCTTGATTGATGTTGTATACTAGGTGTTGAACCTTAAACTTTTCTTGAATCAATGTTGTGCTTATAGTTGTGGCTGATACTACTAGATATAAGAATAAATCCTTACATTCCTTGGACGGACTTAAGAGTGGTGGGTCACTCAAATAGCATTTCAATTCCTAGAATGCTACTTCACAGTCGTCCGTCCATGTGAAAGCCTGCTTAAGGGTCTTGAAGAAAGGAAGACATTTGTCTGTTGCTTAAGAGAAAAACTTGTTGAGGACTGCAACTCTTCCCATTAGTTTCAGCACATCCTTGATAGTTTTAGGTGATGATATCTCTAGTATGGCCTTCACCTTTTCTGGGTTAGCTTCTATTCCTCGTTGTGACACCATGAAGCCAAGGAATTGTCTAAAGGATACTCTGAATGCACACTTTGTTGGATTCATCTTCATCTTGTACTACCTCAGTGTCTCAAAAGTTTCCTTGAGATTGTCTAAGTGGCTTTCTTTTTCTTTACTCTTGACGAGCATATCGTCAACATAAATCTCCATGTTCCTTCCAATTTGTTTGTTGAATATCTGGTTCACCAACCTCTGGTAAGTAGCTCCTACGTTTTTCAATCCAAATGACATGACTCTATAGCAGTAGAGTCCTTGACTGGTGATGAATGCTATCTTATCCTGTTCTTCCTTCGACATCTGCATTTGGTTGTAACCTGAAAAAGTTTCCATGGATGTTAAGAGCTTGTGTCCTACTATTGAGTCGATGAGCTAGTCAATCCTCAGCAGTGGGAAGATATCCTTTGGGCGGGCACTATTCAGGTAAGTGAAATATACGCACATTATCCATTTTCTGTTCGCCTTTTTTGCCACGATGACATTGGCCAACTAGTCCAGGTAATAGACTTCCCGAATGAAATTGGTTGCAAGAAATTTATCTACTTCGTCCATTATGGCTCTATTTTGTTTAGGAGCAAAAGCTCTTCTCCTTTACTGAACTAGTGTTCTTTCAGGATTTACATTCAAACAATGTTAAATAATATCCCCGGATATACCTAGCATGTCTCTGTGGCTCCAAGCAAAGACGTCTAGATTTTTCTTTAGGAACTTAATTATCTCTTCCTTCGTTGAGGGATTAAGACTAGTCCCTACTTTTGTTATCTTCGTCAAATCCCTTTATACTAATTCAATTGTTTCTAGTGCTTTTATTGCTTCAAATTTTTCTCCTTGATCATCCATGTGTTGTTCCCCTTTGAGGCCAACACTGCTTGATAGTATTCACAAGCTAACACTTGGTCACCTCTTATCTCTCCTACTCCGTGTTCTATCAAAAATTTCACTTTCAGGTAGTATGTCGATGTTGTAGCTTTCCAACGATAGAGTGTAAGTCATCTATGATCACATTATAGGACTATGGGCAGTCAACTACTAGGAAATTAAGTTGCTTTGTTACCTAGAGTTTGGAGAAGGTATAAGCTAGCTGTGAACGTCAGAGTGACTATTCCCTTTGGGTATACTCTGTCTCTGCCGAAACTAATGAGGGGAGATTCAAATGGATGAAGTTTCTTTGGATCTACCTTCAGCTGCTGAAAGGCTAAGAGATAAATGATGTTAGTAGAGCTTTTGTTGTCTACTAGGATTTGTCTAGTGTTGAATCCTTCTATCATAAGCATGATAACCAGTGGGTCATCATGTGGTTGCTTCACTTTCCTAGCATCTTCTTTAGAGAAAACCATATCCATGTTTTCTCTTTTTCTGTGTTTCAATGGTGGTGCAATATGAACACTGTTAACATGCCTCTTCTGTGACTTCTTGAGAGACTTAAAAGATCCTCCTATTGTTGGACCTCCATTGATCATCCTTATTTCTCCTATGGCACTCTATTGACGATCTTGCTGTTTTTCTTCGTCTCTGGGCTTGTCTTTTGATCTTGCTCGTTGATCATAATGTATTGTTCTAACGCATCTTTTTTCACAAACTTCTGAAACTTCTCTTTCTGGATTAACCCTTCTATCTGTTCTTTCAAGTCTCTACACTCGTCTGTGTAATGTCTATGATCTTGGTGGAAATGATAGTACTTCTTCTTATTACGAGCATTGGGTGAAGAGTTCAGCGATTTCAGCCTTTTGAGTGGGTGCTTATCCTTAATCAGCATCAAGATTTTATCAACAGGCATTACTGGGGTTTTGAATTTTACCATTCTTCTGGTCTTATCATTTCGGGGCTTGACATTATCATGGTTGGACAAATGGTCCTTTCTGTCTCTTTCTTTTACCTTTGTGTCTTTTTTAGTGTCTCTCTTGTCTTTCTGAGTGCCTTCTACTTTGATTGGAACTAAAACATCTTTTGCATTCATGTACTTCTGGGTTTTTAATAGCAGTTTTGCCATTGATTCTAGAGGACTTTTTGCAAGCGCGACCAAAAATTCTTTGGACTTCAAACTGGCTTTGAACGTGGTTAGCTATACTTTGTCCTCAGCTTCGTCCACCTTTAGCACTTCCCTGTTGAACTGCTTCACATATGATCTTAGTGATTCCCCTTCTTCTTATCTGATCGTGAGTAGGTGATTTGCTAGTATTTTTTGTCGTTGTCCACCAACGAAATGATGTAAAAACAAGTTGCTTAGCTACTCAAAAATCATTTATGGATGATGGAGCCAGTTTGCTGAACCATACTCATGCTACTCCTTTGAGGGTTGTTGGGAAAGATTAGCACACAATCTCATCTAGGGTTTGTTGCAGACTTAAGGTCATCTTGAAAGTGGTTATGTGATCCAACAGGCTTTTCAAATCGTCATATGACTTAAGTTGAGGAAGGCGAAACTTTGGTGGCAAGGGACACTCCAGAATCTTCGTTGTGAAAGGGGAATTGATCCTTTTCACCATCCCATCTAGATTCTTGGTTGTTTTCTCCTTCATCACATTTTTGGTTCGTCCATCTCCTTCCTCATACTTCTGAGGAGATCATTATTCACCCTGTTTGATCGTTCTGTTCTTCTTGAGCCCTCCCTTTCGTGGCTATTCTCTAGGCTTTAAACCTCGTCTTCACCTGTGATTTGGCCAAAATTTAAGTTGTCTACTTATGATTTAAAATTTGACACTTTACCCACCTGAAGTTTGATTGAAATTTAAGTTACCTAACTATAGATTGAAATCCCATGATACAAGTGTTTTGATGGATTCTTTTTGATCTTGTATTTTAATGTTTTTTGTGTTTTTGGAGGAGAGTGACATAAAAGTTGAGTAAAATTATATCTTTAGCCTTGTTTTTAACATAGGTGAATTATGAAAATCTAACTAAGCTAACCTTAGGTAGGTAAAGTGTCAAATTTCAAATTACAGATAAGTAACTTAAATTTCGGCCAAATCACAGATAGGTACGTTATAATTTGCCCTATATATATTTTTTGGTTTTTATGCTTTGTGATCGCAGAAAATGCTAGAAATAAATAATGAAGGTGGACAAAGACCTTAAATTGAAACCATGTCATAAATTTGGGACTTCAACGAAATAAAAAATAAAAATTTTTGAGATCTGATCTAAAATATAATATAAACTTCGAGCCCTTTTATGTAATTTTCCCAAATTTGACTTTTTTTGTTAAAAGTATAATACGTCTTGAAAGTTTGGAGTTAAAAAAGCTAAAGGTAACGCGAATTCTTGTGGTTAAACAGTATAATACGAGGTGCATTATTGGATATAGCTCGGGTTGGCAGAGCTCCGAAAAGTCAAAAGTCAAGAGTCATGAGAATAATAGGTGCTTTATTTTTGATAAAATTCGCGTATTTAATCAACTCACTTCGCTCGCATTTTGCTCTGGTTCCGTTGATTGATCTCTTCCTATTGAAATTTCCGGCGCACGTTGGCGTGGCTACCGATTCCGCAAGCTCTTGGAGTGTAAGTGCCCTCTGACATATTTTGTCCAGCCAAATTGACTTTTATTTTTATTTTTATTTTGATTAGGCACTACATCCATCTTTGACTTCCTCGATTACTGAAGAAGGGAGTAGATCGAGATGGTTTCTACCGAATTCTGGTCATAGAAGACCTCCTGGAACCTTTGATTATTTATGAATTTCCTTTAGTTATGAATCTTCTTTGATTAGGTTCATTTGCTGAGTAGTATGAATGTGTTAATTTTTTCCATAACTTTTTAATATTGTGTCGGTCAAAAACAAGGAGAGTGTTTATTACACGTTTCAAGTTCAACACTGACTTTTTTATTTTTTGAGTAAATTTAACACACTGACTTCAACTCACAATTTTACCTGTTTTTGGAAAGAGCATGTATTTTGTGTATTATATATTTTCCCAAAAAAAAAAACATTAATTTTTGATTTTTTTTTTTTTTTGAGAATGAATTTTCAATATTAAATGATAGATAGAAAACTAACATAACTAATAATAATATTAAAATATTATTTTCTTGACACTATACCGTTTTTCTTTTTTAATAAAGTGTGATTGTTATTTTTTATAATTAGATCAGGTTATTAATCAGTTTTTTGTATAGATGGATATTAAGTTTAAATTTTTTATTCAATCATAATAAATTTACCAATTTAAATAACTAGATCTAATGACACGATTCTCCAAAAAAAAAAAAAAAGATCCAATGACACATATTCCGTCATATGTAATACACATACACAAAAGCTAACTCACAAAATATGTGAGATCGAGTTAGTTTAATTGGTAAAATTACAAAACTTAAAAAATAAAAAAATTATATATAGTTGATAGAAATTTACAAAATTGATAGAGATTGAGCAAGGACAGGACCTATAAAATCACATATTTTAAGAAATTACGAGTATGATGCATATAAGGAGGAGGAGGTGATTTTTTTTTTTTTTTTTTTAGCAAAAGGAAGAGGAGGTGTAAGTCACTAACACATGTTGAGGATCCTTCCATCTTCATGTGCGAGCGCATCTTTGTCCTAGTACATAAACAATACATGCTCTTCTCGCTGTTACTGTATTTTTTTTTTTCTTTTTGACCACGGTCATGTGGCAGTCATCATGGCAACATATGTGACTTAAAAAGTAATATTTTAATGCCATATTAGTCATGTTATTTTATTTTATTTTATTTTTCATCTAACCGCATAGATATTTTGAAAAATACAAAAAAAAATTATTTGAAATATTAGCGGCCATTTTAACACTTAAGTCAAATTTTAGTGTTCAAAATGGTATTTAACTTATGATACTTCAATTTAATTGATTGTGTGGTGTGTAGGTGTGTGATTAATTCCATATCGAGCATATATTGGATTAAATTGTGATTTATTAACAATTACAACAAATCTCAATTGTAACTATTTCTTTTGAAAAATAACGCATATTTCAAAAAATAAACAAAAAGAAATGGCACAGATGTGACATTATATTTCTTTTGTATTTATTATTAGGGGTGATGGACGACCACAATATCCTCAGGCAGCCTCCTCCTTCAGACAAGGGATCAATAGACGTAGAAACCATTCCACTCTGTCATCATTTGAACCCACTAGACGAAGAAAGAGCCTGCCGGTTTTGTTTTGAGTCCAACTTCAATATGAAAATCAACTGAATATACTATCTTCTATAGAGACTGGTGGATTCATTGTTGAGCATTTATATATTTTACTCATTACACACATAACCCAACGTGTCTGTATATAGCCTTTAAAATTGGCATCACCAGTTGACATTGTCAAAGTTATGTGCATAATAAATAAATATACACAAACCCCTCATGTTTGAGGACAATAGAAAAATTGTGATAGAACAACCTTTTAATTAACAATGATCACTCCATAAGGTGTCCTTGAATGAATCCAATTCAGTGTATGTACTTGTTACATTACACCCACTTGTTTGCTTAAAGTCACTACTTCAATGATGGAGTAAATCATCCTATCATATGGCAGCACAACAAGTGTAGGCTTCAGTGGTAATATTCAATTAATATCCATAGCCTAAAACAATTTAATAATATATGAAAAATCATTACTCCCTGTCTTTGGTTCCTTAACCATTAACATGATTTTTCCTACAAAGGTGACATCACATGCCACATTTAAACAATGAAATATACCTATAAAAGTTATGAATGTGAAAATAGAATTTTATCATCAAATAAAAAAGCATAGTATTGTTTTTGAGGCACATAATTCTAACACCCTTTACCGTTGGAGCACCAACAACCCTTTCATTAACTTCTCAGGAAAATGTTACAAACATCCCATTCAAGTGTGATGCCTCAATATGATTGATTGTGTGATGTGTGTGGGTGTGTGATGAGTCCCACATCGAGTATTTACTGGGTAGATCTGGACTTTATTAACAACTACAAGGAACGTCAATTGTGACTAGTCCTTTTGAGGTATAGCGCAGATGTGGCTAGCACTTTTTCTTGGGTCGTTACATCAAGCCTCCATTAACAGCCCTTCCCAACGGCTAGAAGAAAGGAGCAAGTATATATATTGACACCTTACACCTACAAAGGTACGGACAAAAAAAAACCTAGCTTAGAGACATTGATATTCTGAAACTTATTCCCTCACCTTAGCCATTCTAACTTTAGCATCAGAGACTTTGTGGCAGGCACCACACCAGTGACCCATTCTTCTTCCTTGCACACTCCCTTTCTTCAGGGTCAGGTTAGCATAGGACGACTCCATTCTGGACGAGCATTTTGACTGACGATCCCGAGCATCATCAGTTTGGCACCGTCTGTGGGGAACTAGAGACTCTTAAAGCACCTAGTTCAAAAGTACTGTTCCATTCAACTCGCAAGTCCAAATGGAATCCAATGTTAACCAAGATCTTGCTGCATTGGCCCTACAAATTCAGTCACTCGCAGCCACTGTGGAAGAGCTTACCAGGCAAAACCAAGAGACGAGGCAATGGTTGCAACAGGAAGATAACCGTACGGAGACCAATAGAGACGATGATGGTGACAGTCATAGGAGACGAACTGGCACTTCAGAAGAGGCAAATTCAGATCTTCTCAGGGAGATGAGAAAGGAGATGGATGAATTGAGAAACACTATCAAGGGAAAAACAGACCAGAGTTTGGACAGAATAGTCAGAAAGACAGACTCACCCTTCACCCTAGCAGTCTAGGAATGCCCAGTGCCCTCCAAGTTTCGTCTACCCCAACTCGAGCCCTTTGGCAAACTAAAAGATCTATTAGATCATCTCAATACATTCAAGACGACTCTGGGTCTCCAGCAACCCCTTGATAAGATTTTGTGCCGCTTTTTCCCCACTACCCTCAAAGGGGTAGCCAGGGAATGGTTCACCAAATTACCAACGTCATCTATTGACAACTTCGAGTAGCTAAGCAACTCCTTCCTTCGTCATTTTGTCGGCGGGCAACGTCCAAAAAGGCCAGCTGACCATTTGCTCACCATCAAGCAAGGAGAAAAGGAAACCTTGAGGTCCTATGTAACGTGTTTCACCTGATGAATTTTGGAGGTGGATGAAGCAGACAATAAAGTACAACTAAAGACCTTTAAGGTTGGATTAAAGTCCAGGGAATTCGTGGTCTCCTTGGCAAAAAATTTCCCCAAGACGATGGCAGAGATGCTTTTGAAGGCACAGAAGTACATGAACGCTGAGGATGCCTTGGCAGCCATAGAGGGAGTAGAGAAACCCAAGGAGAAGAAGAAAGAAAAAGAAGACAACCAAAGAGGGCGAAAAAGGGATCGAGCGGATCGGCAGAATGTCGAAGGAAATAGACGAAAAGATGACAAAAATCCACGTCCAACGAAGTTCACACCTTTAGTGATGCCTGTTGACTAGATCTTGATGGAGATTAAGGATGAACAATATCTTAAATGGCCCAGGCCCTTACACTAGTCACCCAGTGTGCGTGATAAGAGGAAATATTGCCGTTCTCAGAAAGACCACGGGCATTACTCAAAGGACTGCCGAGACTTGAAGGAGCAGATAGAAGAACTTATACGAAAAGGGAAACTATAGAAATATGTGAAAAGGGAAGATTCGGGTAGGTACAGGGACAACAAGAAGGATCAACACGAAGGCTTTTAGAGAAACAAGGATCACTTACCACCTCGTCTATAGAGTGCAATAGGGGAGAGAAAAACCATTACGGGAGGACCATCCACGGGAGGATCGTTTAAGTCCTTCAAGAAATCACACCAAAGGCAAGTGAATAGTGTTCATAGACTGCCTTCCTTGAAGCAAAGACGGACAAACTAAGACATGTATTTCTCAGAAGAAGATGCCAGAGGGGTAAAGCAACCTCATGATAAGCCACTAGTCATTATGATCATGATTAAGGGATTTAACACCAGAAGGGTTCTAGTAGACAACGAGAGCTCGGTAGACATTATTTACCTTTTGCCTTCCAGAAATTAAAAGTAGACCCGAAGAGACTTCGTTCTTTTGAATCCCCCTTGTCAATTTCAGTGGAGACAAGGTGTACCCTCGGGGAATAGTAACGCTAACGGTCACGACTTGCTCTTACCCCCTCCAGGTAACCAACAAGCATAACTTTTTGGTAGTAAACTCACCTTCGTCCTACAATGTGATTATAGGACGACCTACCCTCAATCGCTGGAAAGCTGCCACTTCCACGTACTGCCTGAAGGTGAAGTTTCCAACAGAACAGGGGGTCAGAGAGATAAGAGGAGACTAGGTGTTGGCAAGGGAGTGTTACCAGGCAGTCTTGGCCTCAAAAGAGAACCACACGTGAACAATCAAAGATAAGACATCAGAAATCGTTGAGAAGCTAGAAATGATAGAGTTGGTCGAAGGAGATCCTGAAAAGACGACCTAAATAGGGACTTGTCTAAATCCAAAGACAAAGGAAGAGATTATTAGCTTCTTGAAGAATAACCTCGACGTGTTTGCATGGAGTCACGAGGACATGCCAGGTATCCCAGCAAACGTCATCTAACATCACCTAAATGTAGACCTTGAGAAGAAACTCGTCCAGCTAAGAAGAAGAGTTTTTACCCCTGAACGGAACAAAGTAGTCATGGATAAAGTGAACAAGTTGCTTGCTGCTAATTTTGTTAGGGAAGTTTACTTTCCTGAGTGGTTGGCTAACGTCGTCATGGTCAAAAAGGCAAATGGGAAGTGGAGAATGTGTGTTGACTTCACAGATCTAAACAATGCCTGCTCGAAGGATAGCTTTCCCCTACCCAGAATTGACCAGCTGGTAGACTCAACAGCTGGGCACAAACTTCTTACCTTCATGGATGCATTTTCTAGGCACAACCAGATACAAATGGTCGAGGAAGATCAGGAAAGACAGCCTTCAGCTCCAGCTAAGGGCTCTACTACTACAGGGTCATGCCTTTTGGTTTGAAGAATGCAGGGGCCATGTACCAAAGGTTGGTAAACTAGATGTTCAGCTAGCAGATTGGGAGGAACGTGGAAGTGTACATCAACGATATGCTCCTCAAGAGTAAAGAAGAAGAGGACCACCCGGACAATCTTAGGGAGACGTTCAACATGCTCAGATAGTACAGCATGAAATTAAACCAGTCCAAATGTGCCTTTGGAGTCTCCTCAAGGAAATTCCTCGGGTTCATGGTGTCGCAAAGGAGAATAGAAGCAAATCTTGAGAAAGTGAGAGCTATCCTCGAAATGTCCTCTCCAAAGACGGTTAAAGAAGTGCAATCTCTTACAGGAAGAGTAGTTGCCCTCAATAGGTTTGTCTCAAAGGCAACAGAAAAATGTCTTCCTTTCCTCAAGACCCTGAAATGAGCCTTTGTCTGGATGGAGGAATGCGAGACAACATTCCAGGAGTTAAAGTGCTACCTGAGCAACCCTCCACTCTTGAGTCCGTCTAAGGAGGGAGAAGATTTATTCCTTTACTTGGCAATATCTGTAACTACAGTCAGCGCTACCTTGATCATGGAAGAGAACCAGATACAACTTCCGGTGTACTACATTAGCCAAGCCTTTCAGGGAGCCGAAGCCTAATACCCAAGGATAGAGAAGATTACCTTCGCCTTGATAGTGGCCTCAAGAAAACTTTGTCTATACTTCCAGGCTTATTCAATCATAGTGATGACGTACCAACCCATCAAGAAAGAAATGAATAAGCCTAAGGCTGCTGGATGGATGGTACAATAGGCTGTTGAGCTCAGTCAGTTTGATATAGAATATCGCCCCCGGATGGCCATAAAAGCTCAGGCATTGGCAGGCTTCATAGTAGAATTCACCGCCCCCAAGCATGAAGAAAACCAAGAGGAGTTTTGGATGATCCATACAGATGGGTCGTCCACCTAGAAGAGAGGTGGAGTGGGTGTCATCATCACCTCCCCCAAAGAAGATGTTTTGAAATATGGAGTCCAGCTCAAATTCCCTGTAACCAATAATGAAGCAGAGTATGAGGCTATATTGACAGGGCTAAGAATAGCTTGAGCACTTGGAGCTAAGAACATTTTGCTAAGGAGCGATTCACAATTGGTCGTAGGGCAGGTTAGGGGAGATTTTGAAGCAAAGGAGACAAGAATGCAGAAATACCTCAAGTTGACAAACTAGTTAGTAAGCAATTTTGATCTTGCAGAGTTTGTTCAGATCCCACAGGATCAAAATACTGAAGCCGATGAAGTGGCACGAAGTGCATCAATAGACGATCAGGCAAAGGTAAATGATTGAACGTTGGAAGAACAAAACTTTCCTAGCATTGAAGAATTTCAAACCTTCCTTGTGCACGCCCACTCTGGATGGATGAGTCCCATTCTGTCATACATTAAAGATGGACGGTTACCACTGAACCCTGAAGAAGCCAAGAAGATCCAGAAACGAGCTACTCGATTCACGGTGCTTAATGATGAGCTTTACAAAAGAGGCTTCTCCCAGCCTTAGTTGAGATACGTAGAAGAGGAGGAAACCAAATATGTTCTAGAAGAAGTGCACAAGGGAGTTTGCGGCGACCACATGGGAGCAAAGTCCCTTGCCCAAAAGATCATGAGGGTGGGTTATTTTTGGCCCACGATGCAACAAAACGCAACGAATTTCGTCAAAAGATGTGACAATTGCCAAAGGTAAGGAAATGTCCAGCGAGTTTCAAGGGAAAAGATGACGACCATTTCCTCACCTTGGCCATTCACATAATGGGGGATCGACATTATGGGCCCCTTACCACAGGATATGAGACAGATGAGGTTTCTACTTGTCACGATTGACTACTTCACGAAGTGGGTCGAAGCAGAAGCACTAGCAACGATCATAGAAGCAAAAGTACAAAATTTTGTATGGAAAAATATTGTTTGCAGGTTCGAGATACCCATGACGATCATCTCAGACAATGGTCGCCAGTTTGATAGTCACAGATTCAAGTCATTTTGCTCAAGCCTAGGCATCAAGAACAAGTATTCGTCCCCAGGACATCCTCAAGCCAACGGACAGACGGAAGTAACGAACTGAACCTTGCTAAAGATCATCAAGGCTCGGTTAGTGTGGGCAAAGGACGCATGGCTCAAGGAGTTACCAAGCGTTCTATAGCCCTATAGGACTATAGCACGAACACCAATAGGAGAGACGCCCTTCAACCTAACTTACAGAATAGAAGCAGTCATCCCAGTCAAAGTAGGACTCACTAGCCTTAGGATGGAGTCCTTTGACAAACAAAGTTATGACAATCAATTGAAGCTGAACCTGGATTGTTTGGACGAAGTCAGAGATCGAGCTTTCCAAAGAATGACCAAGTACCAGTAGAAGATGGCCAAATACTACAATCAGAGGGTAAAGCTGAAAAGGTTCAATATTAGAGATCTCGTCCTTCAAAAAGTGACTCCTAAAACCAAGGACCCAGCACAAGGCAAGCTAGGACCAACCTGGGAAGGACCCTACGAGGTCGTCCACTATTCTCGTCAAGGAAGTTACCACCTGGAGGATATGGACGAAAACAAGCTACCTCGTTCGTGGAATGTCGAGCATCTAAAGAGGTATTACGAATAGGAATTACAGCCCAATTGTAAACGGTCAGCAATGCCTTAGACTCTTTTTGGTCCTTAGACTCTTTTCTGTTATGCAAAGTAAATAAATGTATCATTCAGTAATTAATGTGTGTTGTATCTTATCCATGTTCAAATCATCGTCTGAATGCAAAAACTCTGAGCAAGTTAAAAAAAAAAAAAAAACCTTTAGGGGCATAAAGTGACGATAAGATTCCTTAAATGGATGTACATCGTCCAAATAAAAGATGATAAGATTCCTTAAAAGGTTGTACATCGTCCAAAAGAAAAGACGATAAGATTCCTTAAATGGATGTACATCATCCAAAAGAAAAGACGATAAGATTCCTTAATTGGATGTACATTGTCCAAACGATGTCCAAACAAGAGATGATAAGATTCCTTAAATGGATGTACATCATCCAAACAAGTGACGATAAGATTCCTTAAATGGTTGTACATCGTCCAAACAAGAGACGATAAGATTCCATAAACGGATGTAAATTGTCCAAACTAAACTACGATGAGATTCCTTAAATGGAAAGATATCGTCCAAACTAAGGATGAGAAGAGCCCTTGAATGGATATTCATCGGGATGCGAACCATCCTAAATGGAAAGGAAATTATTCCAAGCTAAAATTTTGGCTAGAAATTAAACACAAATTTCTACAAGTCCCCAATTGACGCTAAGGAGATTGGACAAGAGTAGTAGACAAGCAATCATCCTCTATAAATATTTCTCCAAGTCCTCAATGGATGACAAAGAAATTGGACTAGCCTGGCAAGGTTGGTGGACGGATAATTTAATCTCAAGAATATTTCTCTATGTTCACAATAGACGAAGGAAAATAGAAAGGAAAAGCAATAACAAGCAAATATGAACACAAGGTAAACAAACGAATATAAAATATATATATATATATATATATATATATATTTATATATGTTTTTAGACCCCTTAAAACAAAACCAAATTAACCTAGTTATTTAACCAAGTTATTACTTAGTCCAAATTCCAGATCTAGGTTAACACAATCATATAATCATATCAATGTAAAATATGGAATATAAAGAACACAAGGATATGATGACCTAGGAAATCAAACTGGTAAAAATCTGGAGAGGATATAACCTAGCTATCCTCAAGGTAAATTGAATCCATTATAAAAGAAACGAAGTTTATACAATAGCAACTTAGACCACCAACATCCTATTGCTACTTCATGTAGAAAACTTACTAACACGACCACGTGCAAGCTCTGAGACCACGGACTCTTTTTTTCTTGGATTCCCAGCAAGTACAAACACTCCCGCTTATGTATCATTAAGCTCTTAAAGCAGCAACTGAATGATTACCAAGTTCTTGACATAATCATGAATCTTGGAAACCCTAAGTATGTGTGAAGGCAAACACCTCTTGATCTCACAAAAGATTCACACACAGAGCATATGGAGCATCTCTAAAATGTGGCTAGGGTTCTCTTTTTATACTTAAGACAAAACATAGAACCTTACACATCAAACGAGCTTGGGCTGAGATGGAAAATTTTGCAAAAAAAGGTTTTGCCCAAGTTTCGATCGATCGAGTCTAATTTTTAATCGATTGAGCCAGACAGAATTGCACAATAAATTCTGCAGTAACTCAATTCCAACTTTACATAAAACGCATAGACTTTGAGCAAGTCTAAACAAGACTAAAACCTGTTTTGATCATGGTTTGCCAATATTACAAATTAGAGTTCTAATACATTAGTTCCTAATCCTTAGAACCTAACAAACTCCCCCTTTGGCAATCCGTGACAAAACACAAAACAAAACAAAATTGCTCAAAGTTTACATAAAAACAGCCCAATACAAAAAGATAGCCCAACACAACAAATTTAACCTAACTACTATCTATCAGTTGCAAGTGTAGACAACAGCACGACTGAATCAACCTGTATATTCCTGAAACACTCAACAAATGCATAAACACATGTGTGGAAAATACAAGTAAAACAAAAATAACTTCTTGATTTCACATAACACAAAATAAAGACATATATCATGAATAACTCATAAATATAAATCAATAAGCAATGTGAAACAAGAAACATATACAAATAAATGTATCTCCCCCTATCATGAATAACCCAATAAAAAAAAAACCACGAGCCAAAAATGTAAATACATGATGAAGCACCTGGATACAATCTAACAGCTCCACAAATACAAAAAAATCTCACCCTAACTACAAATGTACTTCCCCTTTCTGTGTCGGAATGCCAAAGGGCAATCATACATCATCAAAAGGAGGTGGAGGAGGTGATTGTCTCAAATGCTCCAAATCCACTCGCAAAGCACGAAGCTCAACAATCATGTCCACCAAAATTTGTCCATGAGCCCTGTGAATGGTCATGACAGTCTCTAACATACATCGAATGTCTGAATCATTCGAGGTAGGAGGTGGAGGAACATCAATAGCAGCAGCAGCAACATGATCAATGGGCTCCTCAGCTGAAGTATCACCTGTAGAAGAGGGAGGAGGAGGTGTGACATCAAAAGGCTCTACCCTAGGGCGTTTAAAACTAGCTTGCAACTGAGCAGCACTTTGCCTAAGAAAGGTGGCACCTATGGGAGCAACTATGTGTACAGGCTCAGACGCGAGAAACTCAGCTAAACCTAGATGCAAAAGAATTTGGTGAATAAAAAAGGGGAAGAACAAAACATGAGCAGTAGAACTACTCCTATGAACCTCAATCAAAGACCGAATAAAAAGATGATGAAAACTAATAGGAGCATCAGTAACAAGGGCATACAAAAATGCACAATGCTCCAAAGGAATGGTGTGCAGATGAGAGATAGGCCAAAAAGAATGACAAGCAATCCTAAAGAAAAGATAATGAATCTCAGCAAGCTCGACAGTGGTGATCCGAGGATTAGAACCCCATTAGATAGAAGACCCAGTGATATAAACATCTTCCCACACAACATGCACTACAAAGCTTCAACTAGTAAGGTGCAATAAATAAGCTCATCCAAGTTAAACAAAGTACATAAACATGTTATGTAAAAGTAAATTGGCCAAACTTGATTTCAAATCCAAGTAAATAATGCAAAACACATTTTGCTTCCTTTTTTTTTTTGTTTTTTTTTTTAAATTAAAAAAAATAACAAAACAACTTAGAATGAAATGCATGAATGTTATGCAGTGCAAATCCTAGAAGCAAAGAAAACAACAAAAAAAAAAAACAAAAAAAAAACACAAACAAAAAACAAGAGCAATGAAGTACAAGGACCAAGAAAGCCAAGTATGATCAGGGACACAGAATCACACTAATTACTTGACGAAGTGTCTCAAACTTACTTCTATCAAGAGGTTTGGTGAAGATGTCAGCATTCTGACGTTCAGTAGGGATATACTCAAGACACATAATCTTTCTTTCAACAAAATCCCTAATAAAGTGATATCTAATCTCTATGTGCTTAATTTTAGAATATTGAATAGAGTTCTTAGAGATATCAATAGCACTAGAATTATCACAATAAACAACCATAGTATCTTATGATATCCCATAATCAGTCAAAAGCTTTTTCATCCAAAGAAGTTGTGAGCAACAACTTCCAGCAGCAATATATTCGGCCTTTGCAGTAGACAAAGACACTGAATTTTGCATTTTACTCATCCAAGTAACAAGATTGGCTCCTACATAAAAACACCTACTAGTGGTACTTTTTCTATCATCAGCATTACCAGCCCAATCAGAATTAGAAAAACAAATAGGAGATAGATTAGACTCTTTGCTATAAAATAATCTATAATCACAAGTTCCACCAACATATTTTATGATTCTTTTTACAGCATTCAAATGTGAAACTTTAGGATTAGATTGAAATCTAGAACAGACACCAACACTAAAGGCAATATCAAGTTGACTAGCAGTCAAATGCAAAAAACATCCAATCATGCTTCTATATAATGTAACATCAACAAACTCACCTGATGGATCATTTGTTAATTTTGCATTTGCAGCCATTGGTGTTCTAGCATGGGTAGCCATTGGTGTTCTAGCATGGGCAGCCTTGTCCAGTCCAAATCTCTTGACTAGATTTCTTGCGTACTTTACTTGGTTGATGTAAATTCTTGAGTCTGTTTGCTTTACCTACAATACTAAGAAAAAAGTTAGTTCACCAACCATACTCATTTCAAACATTGCCTTCATTTCATCTGCAAAAGAATGAGTAAAAGAATCATTAGTAGTACTAAAAACAATATCATCAACATTAATTTGAGCTATAACAAAATTATTCTTATCCTTTCTTATGAAGAGAGTAGTATTTGCAAATCCCCTTTTGAATCCATGCTTAGTGAGATATGCAGTCAGTCTATCATACCAAGCCTTAGGAGCTTATTTCAAACCATAGAGGGCTCTCTTCAACTTGTAGACATCATCCGGTCTGTAAGGATCAACAAAACCCTTTGGTTGTTCAACATATACCTCTTCTTGCAACATCCCATTCAAGAAAGCACTCTTGACATCCACTTGATACAACTTGAAATTCAGATGGCTTACTATAACCAAAAGTATCCTAATGGATTCCAATCTTGCTACTAGTGCAAAGGTCTCATCAAAATCAATCCCTTCCACTTGTGTGTACCCTTGAGCAACAAGTCTTGATTTATTTCTAATAAGTGGACCATGTTCATCTGACTTGTTCTTAAAAATCCACTTAGTTCCAATCACATTCACCCCCTTAGGTCTAGGAACTAATTCTCACACATCATTCCGAACAAATTGATGAAGTTCTTCATGCATGGAATTAACCCAATCAGCATCTTGAAGTGCTTCATCCACCTTTTTCGGTTCAAATTGGGATAGATAGCATGAGTGAGTAATCACATTCAAGGCTTTTGATCTCAATCTCATGTTATCATTTAGACTACCCAATATATTTGTGGCAGGGTGATTCAACTTAACTCTAGAAGATGGACCTTTAACCAGAGATGTGGAGGTATCTTTCTGTTCAGATGGAGGACTAAGCTTACCTTATGCTTGTTGAGTTTCGTGAATTGGTGTGGATGGTTCTGAATTTGACGGTATTGAAACTGTGTCATTCAACAACATCAGCTCTTCCTCACTATGCTTCCCCACATAATCAGTAGGAAGTGAATCATCAACTTCCATATTCCTTTCTTGAACTGGAGAACTGTTTTCTGAAATACTTTCGGAACTTAATTCATCATTGATCACAACATTGGAAGATTCCATGATTGTTTTGGTTCTTAGATTGTACACTCTGTATGCTCTATTAGTGGAAGAGTATCTTAGAAAGTATCCCTTGTCACTCTTTGCATCAAACTTTTCTAGATTCTCTCTATCACGTAGAATGTAACAGTCATTGCCAAATATTCTAAAATATTTGACCACAAGCTTCTTTCCCCTCTAGAGTTCGTAGGGAGTTTGCTTGGAATCAGGTTTGAAATACACTCGATTGAGTGTATGATAAGCAGTGTTGACTGCTTTTCCCTAGAAGGATATAGGCATCTTTTTATTGTGTAGCATGACACAAGTCATCTCTTGAACAACCCTATTCTTCCGTTCCACTATCCCATTCTGTTGTGGTGTCTTGGGTGATGAAAACTCTTAATGCGTGCCTTGATTATTGCAGAAGGTATCCAGCTTTGTGTTTTCAAATTCTTTTCCATGATCACTTCTGATTCTGGTTATCATAGTACCTTTCTCAACTTGCAACTTCTTGCACAAATGTATCATCTTCTCAGGAGCTTCAGCTTTATCTCTCAAAAGCACCCCCATGTATATTTAGTAAAATCATCCACAACAACTAGAATATACTTCTTTCCACCCAAACTCTGAACTCTAGCAGGACCCATGAGATCAATGTGCAACAACTCAAGACGTCTGGAAGTTTGAACCCTAGTTACAGACGGATGCTTGGACTTCACTTGTTTACCCATTTGACATGATCCATATATGCACTTTTCTATCTTCTCAAACTTGGGCAAACCAATAACTGCATCACACTTGGAAATATTCTCTAGTTGCTTATGACTTGCGTGTCCCAACCGTTGATGACATAAGTCAACTTGATTGATCTTTGCACTAAAACACTTGTTGGTTATGCTTGGTGTTATATCGTAACAGTTGTTAGCTGTCCTTACAACAACACACATACAGTCACCTTTTCCATCAAGTATCTCACACTCATACTTAGTGAAGAGAACATTCAGACCATTATCACAAATCTGACTGATGTTGAGTAAATTAGCCTTTAACCCATCTACATACCAGACATGTTCAAAAACCGGCAACCCTGGAATGTCCACAATTCCAATGCCTCTGATCACAGATTTGCTTCCATCTCCAAATGTGACTGTCCTAATCTTTTCGTCAAAGAGCGTCTTGAACAAAGCTTTATTTCCTGTCATGTGCCTGGAACAACCACTATTCAAATACCAAAGACAAGAATCACGTGCCTTTAAGGCGATTAAAGCAGTATAACACACATAATTATCATCACATGTAATTATACCAAGATGCTTAAGGAAAGATTTAACAAAATCAACAAGTGACAAAACAACAAGTAGACAAGATGGCATATAAGCAAAAAGATCTTCCAAGTATCTATGACAACAGGGATCAAGGATCTGCTCTTAGATTAAAAGATCTACAACAAGAGAGCAACTCGCTTTGATACCATTTGTTTGTTTTTAGACCCCTTAAAACACAACCAGATTAACCTAGTTATTTAGCTAAGTTATTACTTAGTCCAAATTCAAGATCTAGGCTAACACAATCATATAATCATATTAATGTAAAGTGCGGAATATAAAGAACATAAGGATACGATGACCCAAGAAACCAAACCGGTAAAAACCTGGGAAGGATTTAACCTAGTTATCCTCAAGGTAAATTGAATCCACTATGAAAGAATTGAAATTTATACAATAGTGACTTAGACTACTAACATCCTATTGCTACCTCATGTAGAAAACTTATTGACACGACCATGTGCAAGCTCCGAGACCACGGACTCCTTCTTTCTTGGATTCCCAGCAAGTACAAGCACTCTTGCTTGTGTATCTTTAAGCTTTTAAAGTAGCAACTTAATGATCACCAAGTTCTTGACATAATCATGAATCTTGGAAACCCTAAGTATGTGTGAAGGCAAACATCTCTTGATCTCACAAAAGATTCACACACATAGCATATGGAGCATCTCTAGAATGTGGCTAGGGTTTTCTCTTTTTATACTTAAGACAAAACATAAAACCTTACACGTCAAATGAGCTTGGGCTGAGTTGGAAAATTCTGTATAAAAATGTTCTGCCCGAGTTTCGATCGATCGAATCTAATTCTCGATCGATAGAGCCAGACAGAATTGTACAATAAATTCTGCAATAACTCGATTCCAACTTTACATAAAACACATACACTTTAAGCAAGTCTAAACAAGACTAAACAAGACTAAACTTGTTTTGATCATGGTTTGCCAACATTACAAATTAGAGTTCTAATACATTAGTTTCTAATCCTTAGAACCTAACAATATATATTCATAAAGTGTTCAGAAATGCAGGACGTATAAAGATTGTTCATCCAAAAGCCCCAAAATAGGCAGGGCATTCCAAAAAAAAAAAAAAACACTATAAGTAAATAAATCTACGCTGCTAGAGCATCACCAACAGGGTCTTGGGGATCACCACCAGCAGCAGGAGTAGCCTGGGAAACCTGGGCAGCCTCGTTTGCTTCTATCTCTTTGTCTACAGCTTCAAAATCCAGTTCTTCCAAGTATACTCCCGAGCCATGTTTCACCATGTACCTCTAGCTCGAACTCCTTGAAGTACCAGCCAAACAATATGGCATTATATTCATCGGTTGTCTTGAAAACACAAATGGCCTTGGCCACAGCATTCTTCATTTTTTGGGCAGTCGTCGCTAGAAGTTCATCTTTTTGCTTTATCAGTTGCTTCGCGTTTTCCAGCTCCTCAGTTAAAGCTGTTATTTTATCCTTGGACGAGTTATTCTCGTCCATCGCCATGATCAAGTCTTTCCTTAAGCCTGAAGCCTTGGCCTCCAACACCTTAGCTTTTGAAGTGGCCATGACGGCCTTCTCCTCACTTGCCAAGTATTGGGAAGTGATGTGCATTGCCTCCCCCAACACTTGGCATTCAAAGACGCAGATATACTTAGTAAAAAAAAAAAAAAAAAAAAACTAAGGGAGAAAATGAAGAAAAGTTACCTGGACGAGTTTGTGAACATGGCAGTTCACCATCTCATGAGAAGGGATGCCAGAAATCTCCTTTATCTCATCAGGAGTAATGATCTCATTTACCCGAGCCAAGGCCGTCTTTACATCAGCCTAGAGGCTGGCACCCATTTTCCCCTTGCACTTGTCACTCATCTTGCGTTTCTTATGACGAGGGATAATCTCCTCAACTGACGGGGCCAGAGAAGCTACCCTACCCTCGTCCAAAGCCAGGATGGACGACCTCTTTTCTGTTGTCTCCTTCTCCTTTTCCTTCTCATTCTTTCTATCAGTCAGCCTCAACTTGCACTAACCAATGCTAGAGAGGGGTTCATTTTTCTTCCCCTTAATACGGGCATAAAAATCTTAATTAAACTTTGTCGTCATTTCTGCAACAGAAAGAAAAAAGAAAAAAAGTGGAGTTAAAGGGAGAAAGGAAGAATGAGAAAGGAAAGAAAAAGATGGATGATTTATTCTCGTCCTAAGGAGACTTACTTTTTTCCTCATGGCTGATAGCATGAAGGACATAATGAGAAGGTTTTGGCCCCAAGCAGTGACGGGCTAAAGTCCTGGGATCCACTAAATCATCGAAATCATCAATCGTGCTCGCGTACTCAATAGTTGCACGAACACGCTCCACAAACCTACTCTCCAACTCTGGACATTCTTTGACTAAATATATATATATATATATATATATACACAAAGTTAGGACGGACGGTCCAAGCAAAAAGACAAAAAAAGAAGAAGAAAAAAATGCAAGGCAACGCACCAAGTACAGGGGTCTCCTACCGACGCAGTAGCCTAGGGACATCCCCACAAAAGTCGTCAGAAAGGGTCTCCCAACCGTCACCTGACACAAAGAAGTACCTTGACTTCCAATAACGAAAGGACGAAGGTAGATCGATGATGAGCCTAGACCTTCTATCCTAAGGCACAAGCTCATAATAACCAAACTCCTTGGACTCCTTTAGACGGTAAAGGTGGACGAGCTTGTTCAGTGTGATCATATCACTGTCAGCTATGATCATCCAAATCACCATACAACTTATGACGATCCTCCAAGAATTGGGCATAAGTTGTCCTGGAGCAATGTTTAGGTCGTGGAGGAGCTCCATTATGAACGGATAGATGGGGAACCTAAGACCACATAGGAAGGCAACCTCATAAAAGCAAACCTCCCGATGGGCAAAAGCACAAGACTTCTCGCCTTGCCTAGGGAGACGAGCCCTGGTCCCCTCGGGAAACTGGAATCTATCCTTAAATCTAAAGAAGGTGTCCTCGTTTAGAGAACACTCCTCTTAAAAGGCATGAAAAGGCCGGGGAAAAGCTAGGACGGACGGACGGGAAGGCGCTAGCCTGGAGATAGCTGTATTTGGACGGATGGGAAGGCACTAGCTTGGAGATAGCTGTATCTGTCTTAACCTCACCCAAGCTAGCGCTAGATGACAGAATAACCCCTAAATCACCAGATCTACCCTCGAAACTCATTCTTTCCCCCCTTAGCACTCCTCGCACCGACTCAAACTAGTTAAGGGATTCACACAACAATGGGTACAACTCACCCAACGCTAAACTTAGACCACTATCACCTAAGGCAAAATCCCTAATCGATGGGTTAAGACCACTAGAGCAACCTATAAATGCACCTAATCGAGCAAAAAAGAAGGTAACTGAGGGAAAAGTGCACCTAATACCAGAATGGTCCATCGAAAAGAAGCAGAAAAAGCAAAAATTTCAAAAAGGGAACAAAAGCACAGAAAAGGGAAGTTAGAAAAGGAAAAAGAGAGTCAAAAAAGTAAAGAGGGGTACCTAAAAAAGGAAGTGAAACTGGAAAATAGAAGGAGTAAGCACAGAAATCGCAGTAGTGAAACCCAAAGGAAGTTGAAAACTCGGAGCAGAGGAACACAATGTAACTGGAACTTTGCAAAAATGAGCGCAGAGAGAACACCAGAAGTTTAAAAAGAGAGCACCTCAAAAAACGTGGGAAACTGAAAAGTTTCACAGGGAATCAAAGACCTCCCGACCCATCCTGAGGTGACACGTGGCCATGACACACGCTGCGCCGCCACAAGATAATAACTGCAGAGAAGGAAACCCAAAGCGCCAAAAAAAAAAAAGAGGGAGAAAAGAGAATTCACTACATTCCATGGCCGTCTCCAAATTGAATGACATCATAATAGGGGGGCAACTGATGGACGACCACAATATCCTCAGGCAACCTCCTCCTCCAAACAAGGGACCAATAGATATAGAAACCATTCCACTCTGTCATTATTTGAACCCACTGGATGAAGAAGGAGCCTGCCAGTTCATACAGGACAGGCATATGTTACAAGGCCGCCATAAATCCCTTTACCGTTGGAGCTCCAACAACCCTCTCATTAACTTCCCAGGAAAACGTTACAAACATCCCATTCAAGCCACCATTAACAGCCCTTCCCAATGGCTAGAAGAAAGGAGCAAGTATATATATCGACACCTTACACCTACAAAGGTACGGACTAAAAAAAAAACCTAACTCAGAGACACTGATATTCTAAAACTTATTCCCTCACCTTAGCCATTCTAACTTTAGCATCGGAGGTTTTGTGGTAGACACCACACCAGTGACCCATTCTTCTTCCTTGCATACTCCCTTTCTGTAGGGTCAGGTTGACATAGGACAACTCCATTCTGGACGAGCATTCTAACTGACGATCCTGAGCATCATTAAGGGGGAATATACTATGGGAAGAAAGAAAGATGAAATTTGGGAGTATATTGAGGAAAAAAACACTTTTGGCCGTTTCGAATGTAAGTTCTGTAAACTCCCTTTTTCTGGAGGTGCGACGAGAATTAAAGAGCACCTTGCGGGGCGAAGTCCAAATATAAGAGTCTTTGCATATGTGCCTCCAGGTGTTCAAGAAAAAGCTCGTTCAAAAGTTGAGAATATCAAAAAAACGTAGGAGTGAATCAACTTCAATGACTGGTAAGGAGAAAAAACAGTTTGAAGTTAATCTGCATTCCTCAAAAGTTTAAAAATCAATTATTAGAAATTATTTAGCAAAAAAAAAAATAATTATAAATTATATTATATAATGATATTATAACCTTAAATCAGTAAAAATAAATTGGGCTAGCAAAATTTGGGCAATACCATAATATTCATGAACGACACAGTTTTTTAAAACTTATGTACAATTTCTTAGGTGTTGTATTATACATTCATTAATTAAATTCAGCCACATAATTGTATCGACCAATCTAACATAGATAATATTTTTATAAAAAGAGCATAAGTAATATTATATTTTTTTCAAAAGCAATAAATTCAACCGTTTAGTCCATGAGTCAATATTATAACCATGTGATTAGATTTAATTGAGAAACAAAAAATTGTACCTAAGTTTTGTCTTTTTAAAAAATTCACATTTGACTCAAGATTTTCAGACCCAGACCGTTTATTGAACCGTAAAAGGGAGAGGTTCAAGGTTTTTAAGGTCGAACTGAGGTTGAACCGGGGTCAAACCGTGATGATGTCATAATTAATTTAATAATTATTTAAATATAAATAAATATATTAAATTAGTATAAATAGAAAAATTAAATTAAATGACCCAATTAAATATAGAAATCTATCTTTCAAATGTATTTTTTCATATCATAATTTTCATATGACAAATAAGAAATTTCAGATCCTAAGCACACATAGATATAATATTTCTTTATTTATTTATATGTTGATTAGTTAAACTCGTGTTAGTAATATTGTAATAATATAGGAATTAGAAGGACACTTAGTAATTTTAAATTAAAATAATTATTTAATAATTATCATATACTTAATTGTATTCACTATTTTTTTTCTACTGTTCAAATTTTTTTTTGGTAAATAGTAATACTTATTAGAACACATATAAAAAATGTAACAAATAAAATATTATAAATACTTTTAATTAATATTTATAATTTTTTTTATACCTAAAAAATCTAGTGTTACAAAATATTTTACAACTTTTTTATCACAATTATGTTGTAGCAAAGTTTGAATGGTCTTTCCTAAAAAAAAAAAAAGTTTGAACGGTCAAAACTCAACAACTCTGTTAGTATAGCCCATCTTGTGCACTGTGCAGTAATATCCACAGTGTACCATACTTGCAGCAAAAAAAAAAAAAAAAAAAAAAAAAAACAGCATGCTTTCTCTGTTCATTGTACCATTATTGGGAAAAATACAAAGAAATGGCTAGTGCCACATCATGGGCTCAAAGATCTAATGGCTAAAAAATTTTTCCATTTTTAATTCAAAAATCAAAAGTTGTCTTCTTTCCCAATGCAAGTCACTTGAAGGGGCTTTGGAAATATAAAAAAGAATTCAAAACAAGCAAAAACAGAGAGAAGGGTGAGAAACTCAGACACCACAGCAGTGGAGACGGAAGGAAGAAAGAGAAGAAGGAGAAAAAGAAGAAATAGAAGCTGTAGGGACACGATTCCTGCGCGGCCCAGTGACATTTTTGGGTTCACGCGGGAGAGATCCCTCACAATACAATTTGTAGAGAGTGGGTTTGAAAAGCTTGGGCTTGGTCACGGGGCGATGGTCCGGTCTGGATTTCAGAAAGGTCCCTATGGAAAATGGACTGGGCCTAAACGTTTAAAGCCCCGCCATGCTGCCACTTCTGAGAATGGGCTCCTCGGACTTGATCCGAGGACCCTTGTGGTTCTTTCCGGCTGTCCAACGGAGGACCTTCTCTGTTTTGTGCGTGGATTGTTCTGGCGATCTTATTCATGAAGTCTTTCTCTTTTTTTTTCCCCCCACTAGATTCACTTACTTCTCCTTTTATACTAGCGTGCATTCGGTGTCCTTCGTCCACGTGTAGGGTCAGTCTTTACAAATACTGACATTGGTCCCATCAGTCTAATCCCGGAATTGTTGGGGATGACTTGATAAAGCTGCAGAGTACGGTTCTGTCAGGCATTGGGCCTTATCCAGAAGGGTATTTAGGGTAATCGCCCCAAGGTATTTTGGATTTCCTTACGAATTTATCCCTTTACTCTGGGCGGATTATGGGCCTGCCGAGGACTATACTGTCCTCGGCGGCCTCCCAAAATTGGTCTGTGCTCTGCGTCATGGAGCTTGGGCCACAGTTCTCCTCGGATTGGGCCCTCGGACTCTCTAAGGGCAAATGGGCCTGGTCCACGAATTGTTGGGCCCCACAATAGCCCCTCAAAACCGTTCTATCCGAATTCCGGATTGGAAAGGAGGGTTTTGGCAAACCCGGGCCTTTAATATGGCCCATTTAGCTTGATCCCGCATTTATGTGGGCGGTTTCCCAGGAAGTTAGGCGGTTTTTGAGGGATTTCTTTTTAATCCGCTCGGAACCTGCTCCTGCCGCTTGGATGTCCTAGACGCGCCCTTAATGAATCCCCTTAACGAGGCTCATTTATATCTGGCGGCTCATTTGATAAGGTGGAGAAGTGGAACGGACGCCTCTTTTTTCTTCAGATTCTTTGGGAAGGTTGAATGCATTTAATGCCATCCGTTCTGCTCTTCCTATAAGAAGGCAAGCAGGAGGCCATCACTTTCGTACTAACCCCCTTCCGTTCTTATGAAATCACGACAAATGATGAAGGAATCATGCCCCTCCTCTAGACACCATATTCTGATAAAGCTTGAAATGGCTCGATCAGGGCAAGGGTGGCGCAGACTTAAAATCTGTCTCGCCTCTCTTTCAGCCAAAATCCGAAGCAGGGACTCGTCGTGTCGAACTTTCGGCGTGACTGAGTCGAGAACAACCAAGACCAGCACCACCCGGCTCCTCATGAGCGTACCTAATATGGCACCAACGTGTTAGGAGTCAGGGCTGAGGCAGGGGCTAAGTGCTTCTGCTTCTCCCTCTTCTGCTCCTTGGTGCCCTCCTCCGCCTTCCTCTTATAGTCTTCCCAGCACCAGTTCCGTCTTGGTGCCTTCCATTTTCCCTCTTTTGCTCCTTTTCTTTCTTTTCATCCCTACTCTCTTCTTCTCCTCCTTCTTTACTCATGTCCTCCATCTTCCTCATTCATCTCCTCCATCTTCTTCATTGATTTCTTCCTTACTATTTCCTTCTCCTTCAATTCTTCTTCCTTCTCCTTCAATTCTTCTTCCTTCTCCTTCAATTCTTCTCCCTTGTTCTTCATCCTTTTCCGAAGGAGGTTCTTGTCATGATATGAGCAATGTTGAGACAGAGACTGAAGAGACCTTGAAGATGAGTTTAGAAGAAGCCTAACTGTTTACTTCTCTGTACTGCGAGTGTTATCGTTGCTTCAACAGTTCTCCTTTTGTATAGGCTTGTTTGAGCCCTTTTTCGTACATTGTAATAATCTCTTATATTAATAAAAGTGTTTATTATTTCATTTTGCGTATTCTGTTTACGTTTTTGTATATTGGTAAATGCTGCTCGGCTCAATGAGAAAGTATCTAAACCGATGACAACTAAGACCAAAATACTTGATAATAAAAAGATGTTGCCATAACTTTAATATAAGTGTTTGGCCCAATAAGGCCGACCAGTGAAAAGTAATAATTACCCATGCTGGCCGAGGAGAGAACTGGAGGTTTGATGCCGTGTTTGGGTCCGAGGACCATACAAGGCCTTGACTCTATCCAAAACTCGTAATAATAATAATTCTTATACTTAGTTTCCCCATAGGCTTGAGTCCGAGGACCATGCAAGGCCTTGGTTCAGTCCATAACTCGTAATAATAATAGTTTTTATACTTGGTTTCCCCATAGGCTTGAGTCCGAGGACCATGCAAGGCCTTGGTTCAGTCCATAACTTGTAATAATAATAGTTTTTATACTTGGTTTCCCCATAGGCTTGAGTCCGAGGACCATGCAAGGCCTTGGTTCAGTCCATAACTTGTAATAATAATAGTTTTTATACTTGGTTTCCCATAGGCTTGAGTCCGAGGACCATGCAAGGCCTTGGTTCAGTCCATAACTTGTAATAATACTTGGTTTCCCCATAGGCTTGAGTCCGAGGACCATGCAAGGCCTTGGTTCAGTCCATAACTTGTAATAATAATAGTTCTTATACTTGGTTTCCCCATAGGCTTGAGTCCGAGGACCATGCAAGGCCTTGGTTCTGTTTTATTCCCTCTCCTTAGGTATCCCGTACGCGGCCGGGCAGGAGGTTGTCCTCGGCATTAGTTATTACCCGGCGTGGGCCGTAGTCCGTGGGCCATCATGTAGCAAGGGCATGGGCCGCGAATTTATTAGGCCCACAGATCAGGAGATATTTCCATAGTCTTTGGCCACGCGGTACTTTTGGGTGTCCCGATGTTCGAGATGCACCTCCACGAGGCTCCTTTAGTCTTGTCGTTGCAGAGGTTTGTTGGAAGTCGAACTGGAGACGTTTTGTCTGTAGCGTTCCTTGGGAAGCTGCGCTAATTAAATGCCACCACCCTATCTCCTCGAATAAATAAGAGGGCAAGTTTCTTTGCCTAGGCACCAGCTCCTTAGTCTCCTCCTTCAGCTTCCTCCCGCAGTAAGTCATGCTTGAGACGAGGGTCGGGGAAGAAAAACTCTCTCCGCCGCAAAGGCGCCACGTTCTCCTCAGGCTCAGAAGAGTGATATACGGGCAACGAAGGCATAGATTCAAAGAAATATTCCCTTATGACGGAGGGGAGAGGGTGTTTCCCACGCTTTTAGTCAAAATCCGAAGCAGGTTCTGGTCATGCCAGATTTTTGGTATGTCCGAAGAAGGAATTTCCACCATCAGCACTGTCTACCTTGTAGCCGGCAAATTTCTGCGGGGGCTTCCCAACTTCCGGCTCCCTGCATCTTCTTTGTAGATGGTGTTAGCCTGAGGTCAGGTTCTTTTGCTGCCTGAGTTTCGGGCACGTGAAAGCGTTGAGGATGAAACGAGGTCTTGAGGCAGTAGCCACCCTCTCGTCTGTGCCACCTCCTCGGCCCTCTCTCGCTTCCTTGTAACTTTCCTTTCTATCATGTAGCAAGTTTTATCACAAGTTGATTTCAGCTTTTTCGTCGTATGCTGTACTGTTTCTTCGTTTTAATAAAAAAGGAAATTTTGCCTACTTATTTTGAATACTACTCTTTTTGCAACATTATTTTGTGGAAGGGTGTGCTCCCTGTGTTTGTTTCTTCAATGATACTTAGAGCAGGAAGTTTTGAAACATAATCCAATCAATTCTAATGTATCCACACTACCAAACATTACGGCGATAATTCATAGCAAGTTTAACTCAGGAAACTAGCAAAAAATAACAATTGAATATTCTGTGATAAGTATGAGAGTACCGTCCGAGGTGTTGGCGGAGGGTAAAGAACTCAAATCGTTTCTCAGGTGACGTATTGCCCTACGTCGCATCGATTCCCTTGGTGCTGCAGATCTAAGAGCAGACTTGCGAATCCCCGCAATGTGGGAACTGACCCAATGGCGAGTGGAGAGTTTTCCTCAGATGAATCCAAATTCTACGTAATGTAGTTTTTCCTTACAAGTAGTTGGTTTTCCCATAGGTTTGAGTCCGAGGACCATACAAGACCTTGGTTCTGTCCAAAACTTGTGATATTTATCTCTTGTACTTGGTTTCCCCATAGGTTTGAGTCCGAGGACCATGCAAGACCTTGGTTCTGTCCAAAACTTGTGATATTTATCTCTTGTACTTGGTTTCCCCATAGGTTTGATCCGAGGACCATCAAGACCTTGGTTCTGTCCAAAGCCTTGTGATATTTATCTCTTGTACTTGGTTTCCCCATAGGTTTGAGTCCGAGGACCATGCAAGACCTTGGTTCTGTCCAAAACTTGTGAGATTTATTTTTTGTGCTTGGTTTCCCCATAGGCTTGAGTCCGTGGACCATCCAGAACTTGGTTCTGTCCAAAACTTTTGATTTTCATCTCTTGTACTTGGTTTCCCCATAGGTTTGAGTCCGAGGACCATGCAAGACCTTCGTTCTGTCCAAAACTTACGAGATTTATTTTTTGTGCTTGGTTTCCCCACAGGCTTGAGTCCGTGGACCATGCAAGACCTTGGTTCTGTCCAAAGCTTTTGATTTTCATCTCTTGTACTTGGTTTCCCCATAGGTTTGAGTCCGAGGACCATGCAAGACCTTGGTTCTGTCCAAAACTTACGAGATTTATTTTTTTGTGCTTGGTTTCCCCACAGGCTTGAGTCCGTGGACCATGCATGACCTTGGTATGTCCAAGCTTTTGATATTTAACTCTTGTACTTGGTTCCCCATACGGTTTTGAGTCCGAGGACCATGCCAAGACCTTGGTTCTGTCCAAAACTTACGAGATTTATTTTTTGTGCTTGGTTTCCCCACAGGCTTGAGTCCGTGGACCATGCAAGACCTTGGTTCTGTCCAAAGCTTTTGATTTTGATCCCTTGTGCTTGGTTTCCCCATAGGTTTGAGTCCGAGGACCATGCAAGACCTTGGTTCTGTCCAAAACTTACGAGATTTATTTTTTGTGCTTGGTTTCCCCATAGGCTTGAGTCCGTGGACCATGCAAGACCTTGGTTCTGTCCAAAGCTTTTGATATTTATCTCTTGTACTTGGTTTCCCCATAGGTTTGAGTCCGAGGACCATGCAAGACCTTGGTTCTGTCCAAAACTTACGAGATTTATTTTTTGTGCTTGGTTTCCCCATAGGCTTGAGTCTGTGGACCATGCAAGACCTTGGTTCTGTCCAAAGCTTTTGATATTTATCTCTTGTACTTGGTTTCCCCATAGGTTTGAGTCCGAGGACCATGCAAGACCTTGGTTCTGTCCAAAACTTACGAGATTTATTATTTGTGCTTGGTTTCCCCACAGGCTTGAGTCCGTGGACCCATGCAAAGAAACCTTTGGTTCTGTCCAAAGCTTTTGATATTTATCTCTTGTACTTGGTTTCCCCATAGGTTTGAGTCCCGAGGGACCATGCCAAGACCTTGTTTCTGTCCAAAAACTTACGAGATTTAATTTTTGTGCTTGGTTTCCCCAAAGGCTTGAGTCCAGTTGGACCATGCAGACCTTGGTTCCTGTCAAGCTTTTGATATTTATCTCTGTATTGTTTCCCCATAGGTTTGAAGTCCGAGGAACCATTGCAAGACCTTGGTTTCCTGTTTTTTCCCCCCCCAAACTTACGAGATTTATTTTTTGTGCTTGGTTCCCCATAGGCTTGATCCGTGGACCAGCAAGACCTTGTTCTGTCCAAGCTTTTGATAATTATCTCTTGTAACTTGGTTTCCCCTAGGTTGAGTCCGAGGACATGCAAGACCTTGGTTCTGTCCAAAACTTACGAGATTTATTTTTTGTGCTTGGTTTCCCCATAGGCTTGAGTCCGTGGACCATGCAAGACCTTGGTTCTGTCCAAAGCTTTTGATATTTATCTCTTGTACTTGGTTTCCCCATAGGTTTGAGTCCGAGGACCATGCAAGACCTTGGTTCTGTCCAAAACTTACGAGATTTATTTTTTGTGCTTGGTTTCCCCATAGGCTTGAGTCCGTGGACCATGCAAGACCTTGGTTCTGTCCAAAGCTTTTGATATTTATCTCTTGTACTTGGTTTCCCCATAGGCTTGAGTCCGAGGACCATGCAAGACCTTGGTTCTGTCCAAAACTTACGAGATTTATTTTTTGTATTTGTTTATTTTTCGGATGTAAGCCCCTAGATCAGGGCGGGGAGAGCCGGCTTGAGGCCAAGAGCCCCTAGGGCTGCCTACGCCATGAGCGCTGCAAGGCGTAGCCCCTAGCAGAAGTTTATGTCGGAACAACAGCTGCACGTCAAAGGAGACGGAGGGAGCTCTGTGAATTTTTGTTTAGTAGAGAGTTGACTCCAACGCCACCTGCGCCAAGCGCGCATGCTTCCCCACAGACGGCGCCAATTGTAGGGACACGATTCCTGCGCGGCCCAGTGACATTTTTGGGTTCACGCGGGAGAGATCCCTCACAATACAATTTGTAGAGAGTGGGTTTGAAAAGCTTGGGCTTGGTCACGGGGCGATGGTCCGGTCTGGATTTCAGAAAGGTCCCTATGGAAAATGGACTGGGCCTAAACGTTTAAAGCCCCGCCATGCTGCCACTTCTGAGAATGGGCTCCTCGGACTTGATCCGAGGACCCTTGTGGTTCTTTCCGGCTGTCCAACGGAGGACCTTCTCTGTTTTGTGCGTGGATTGTTCTGGCGATCTTATTCATGAAGTCTTTCTCTTTTTTTTTCCCCCCACTAGATTCACTTACTTCTCCTTTTATACTAGCGTGCATTCGGTGTCCTTCGTCCACGTGTAGGGTCAGTCTTTACAAATACTGACATTGGTCCCATCAGTCTAATCCCGGAATTGTTGGGGATGACTTGATAAAGCTGCAGAGTACGGTTCTGTCAGGCATTGGGCCTTATCCAGAAGGGTATTTAGGGTAATCGCCCCAAGGTATTTTGGATTTCCTTACGAATTTATCCCTTTACTCTGGGCGGATTATGGGCCTGCCGAGGACTATACTGTCCTCGGCGGCCTCCCAAAATTGGTCTGTGCTCTGCGTCATGGAGCTTGGGCCACAGTTCTCCTCGGATTGGGCCCTCGGACTCTCTAAGGGCAAATGGGCCTGGTCCACGAATTGTTGGGCCCCACAGAAGCAGAAGACGAAGATGAAGGCCGTGACTGGCGATTTGTTTGGGTTGCTAGCTTACTGCTTCAACTTCGCACAGCCCCTACTTTGTCATCTTCTTCTTCTCAGTTTGTTTTTTTTCCCCTCACAAATCTTTTGGTTCCAGATTTGAAAAAAGTCCAAAGTTCATACTGGCCAAATCTTTAATTTCAACTGGTCTTTGTTGAAAAAAAAAAAAAAGGAATCGTGAGAACTACGAGAACCGTGAAGTCCAACCGCGGTTCGCATCGGTCCCTGCTTTTTCCCATGGAGTGGTTCTTGAGGCTAAAAGAACCGCAAAAATGAGCGGTTTGAAGTTTTCCCGGTTGAACCGTACGGTCTGGTCTGGGTTTCAAAACCTTGATTTGACCTATTCTATATCCAATACAACTCAAATTAGATTTTCTTTTTTTTTTTAGAAAAAAATAGTTTGTATTTTTTTTTTAAGTAAACAGTAATACTTATTAGAACATACATAAAAATAGTAATATTAATGTTTTAACCAGGTTTAAATAGATTGTATTTGAATGTGCTTGACGAATTAGTCATTTATTAAAACTACAGTAAGAAAATGAGGGAAAAGTAAGTACCTGTGGCTAAGTATGCTTGAAGGTTTCAAAATAGGCTTACTAGAACTAGATGTGTAAAAGAATATGTAGCAGTGTTTGATAAAAGCGTGCAAATAAAGAAAGTGACAAAAAAGTATTTGTGCAAACTGCAAAGTGTAAACCACAAATATTATCAATAGATTTGGTTCTAAACTTATAATACACTGGCAGCACAATGATAAAAAGTGTATAATATAAATTGTGTTGCAGGTTTACAGAATTCGAGTCCAGCTCCATCGGCAGAGAGTTCAGCCTCTTCTACATGGGTCAGTGATTCGGGTGGAGCATTCTTAGCTTCTTCAGCTGAAATGGGAGAACCTCTTTCAGCACTTGAACTTCAGCGGAATTCGAAGAGAGTGTGAAGCCTACAGACGACTGGAATTCTGAAGGGCGCTGGGACTACCCAAACTTGTATTAGTAGCCATTTGCACTTTATTTTATCTCGTGCGTTTGATGCTTTTAAGCGGCGTCTGACCTATAATTCAGGCTGCTGAATTTTATTTATTTTATTTATTTATTTATATATATTAATCTGGGAAATTTACTATAATAAACTAGCCCCATCACACATGCTTTGTGCGTGTGATGAGGTTGTTTTTTTTTTAGTGGTCGTAGCAAAAAAAAAAAAAAGAGACTGTTTTTATTTTATTTTATTATATATATAATTTTTATTTTGAGAATCTAATTTATAAGTCGATAAAGAAATTTGAAAATCAACAAGAGAATAATCCTATTTTTTAGATAATGTTTTAGTGGGAGTTATGGTTATATTTTTACCGGATCGTCTTTTAGTTTTCTCTTTACTTAAACATAGAGATGTAGAGGTATTTTAGAACAAAAAAAAAAAAAAAAAATCCAATCCAAACAAGGGAATCCCCTTAAATAGTAACTAGCCTTTGAGCACGCGCTCAAGTATGTGCTCAGAGGATCTTCTATTTTTTTGGAAAAAAGTTAATAATTTGTATTCATTATAATTTGGAATTACTATATTTTTCAATCACAAAAAAACCTAGGGGTGTGTTGAAAAATTATTTCACCTGTAAACGCATAATACTCATCACACCTCTGGGTTTTTTGTGATTGAAAAATGTAGTAATTCCAAATTATAATGAATACAAATTATTAATATTTTCCCAAAAAAATAGAAGATCCTCTGAGCACGTGTGTGCTCAGAGGCTAGTAATATATAACAAAGATATATGTTAGCACCATTCATATACATATATCACATAAAATTATAATCTGTATTCACTAAGGTTAGGGATATTTATTTTGATGTAAAGACTATTAAATCACAAAATAAAACATACAAAAACTTATATGAATCCTTGATATACAACTGCATAATTTCATTACATAGATGAATGAGTTGTTATGTGCATTATTGTCAAAGCACCTATATCCATTTTCAACCACCCCATTAACCAAAATATAGAAGAAAGAATAGGAAGATGTGTTGTTAATTGTCTTTGAGAATTTGGTAGAGCAAATCCCAAATCACCCTTCTTAATTTACCAAATCAACCTGTAAATAAATTAAAAAGTGAGTTACTAATAATACGGTTTTGGTTGCTAGAAAAAAGAATCCTCAACAATTAATGAATAATAAATATTTCAAATTTCCATTCATTTTCCAAGGTTCTCAGTCACCTAAAAACAGCATAAATCCAAATTTCCAAAAAATAAAAAGAGAGTATTTTAATGCAATAAAAAAAAAGTAAAGAAGATATTAAAAATTGGAAACAAATTTAGTGAAGTTTTGAATGAAAAAAAAAATAGTTGAAAAATATGTGAAGGGAGTTTTTCATTTCAGTCCTATAAATTATTTGTAAATGTACCATTCTGTTGAATCCTAGTGCTGACTTTTTGTTTAAATTTGTTTTTCTACAATAGCATAAATTTTTATTAAATTAAAGAAATTGTTTAAATTGGCATAGGATTTTCACTTCTGAAAAATCCATTCTTATTTATTTTTAACCAACAAATATTTTTTGAAAGTACATTTTTATGGATAAAAAAAAAACTAAGTATTAAAACCCTTCAAGAACAAATTTGAACCATTTTCACCCTATATAGAATCATAGATAGGAAAATTACCAATCCATTAAAAATTTGAAAACACAAATTCAAACTATACCTTGTCTACTCATCTCACTCTTTGTTCTCAAACTTGGGTTGCTTCAAAAGGTTCCTTTACACCTACAAACTCACAAAAGAAAAGAAAATGAAAATGAAAACCATATAATTTATGGAGATTGAACAGTAAAACTACAAATTTAAGTTGAATTCAATTGATGATAAATGAAATGAATAATCAAATCCAACAGAATTAAATAGACAAACCTGAGAACCTCACAACTTTGTACTTTTTAAGAAACAAAGGAGCAGAGAAAATAGAAAAACTAATACTTGAATCTCACATGTGTTACCCAATTTTAGTTTTGATTGGTGAAAAATATTGGGAGTTATTGATTGCTTGAATTTTGAAATTTCAATGAATTTTTTTGAAAGAGAGGTAACCACCATGTATGTGTTTATTGGTGAGAAGTCAAGAGACAAATGAGGATTAGAAAGTGACAATGTTTTTTTGTGTGTGTGTGTGTGTGTATTGGAAGTTTTTTTTTTTTTTTTTGATAAGGAATTGGAAGTTCTAGTCTGTAGTAATAGGGAATCTTTTTTTCTTTTTTTTTGGTAATTGAAAAAGTGGAAAACATGGTTAGCAATTGTTGTGATAATTATATAAGTTTTCTGCTAATAAAAAAATAATTGTATAAGCTTATCTCTTAAAATTTTTGAATTTAGTTTACAATTTGTTGAAAGAGGGAAAAAAAAAATTGAATTTAGTAATTGGATAAGTGGAAAATGTGGTTGGCAAATTAAAATAATTTTTTTAGGAGTAAAACAATAAAACATGATAAATTTAATCTGCTGTAAAAAGGGGAAAAAAATTTGGTTGGTAATTGAAAAGTGCAAAACGTTGTTGACACTTGACATTTATCTATACTACTATTTAAGGGGCTGCACTTGTTTGGACCGGATTTTGTTTTTTGTTCCAAAATACTCTTACAACCTATGTTTAAGTAGGGGCAAAATTTAGTAAAAATGCTTTTTTAACTTCCATGTAAAACATTATCTACAAAATAGGAACACACTT